>NC_059438.1:34569756-34586728 GCF_021028975.2 Sphaerodactylus townsendi
TCTTTCTTTCTTTCTTTCTTTCTTTCTTTTCTTTCTTTCTTTCTTTCTCTCTCCTTCTTTCTCTTCCTCTCTTCCCCCCTTTCTTTTTTCTCTCACCTCTTTTCTTTCTCCTTTCCTTCCTTTGTTACAATGATTGTTTACAGTGCTGCCCTTTAGGGCTGCCATCTTGGTGTAGTGTGGTAGGTACTGGTTTGGAACAGGTACAGCACCTTCAATCTGGAAGGAATTCAGGTTTGATGCCCTGCTCTGCCCCTTTGAACTTTGTGGCGGCATATCTGGTGAACTTAGATTAACTTGTGCACTCCAACACATGCCAGCTGGGTGACCTTGGGCTAGGGCAGCAGATTCTTTGGAGTTGTCTCTCATTGCCCCACCCACCTCATCAGGGGTGTTTGTTGTGAGGGGGGAAGGGAAAGGACTTGTAAAGCTCCCTTTGAGTCTCCTACAGGAGAGAAAGGGGGATATAAAATCCAACTCTTCTTCTTCTTTGGGGATGGGGACAGAATGCCTGGAGATTTGGGGGGTAGAGTCTCGGGGAGTCCTGCGGGTTTAGAGGTGGGAGAAGCGTCTTCAGTGCGGTGACAATAATGCCACGGAGCCCACCTTTCAAAGTGCCATTTTCTCCAGAGTACCCCAGCCAATACACCACTCTCCCTCGCTGCCCTAAGCTCTTCCAGAGCAAACGAACATGACAACAAACATGCGAGATATTTATCCTTTTTCTGTTTGTTTTTCCAACTTTTGCAGTAGGGATTCCGGGACACGCGAATCTTGGGAAACCTTTTAAAGTTTCACATGCAAGCCAGCACACAACAATACAAAGAATCCCCCCTCTCGACAAACCTCTACAATTTCTGTTTACATTGCTATTTTGAATGTTTAAGGATTTGAAATTCCCCGATCCTCGCTCTGGAGGGGCAGCAGTAATGGAAAAGTGGGGAATCTCTACTTTGAGGAGGGGAGAGGCTTATTCGGGCATCGGCTTCCACGTCCTCCTTTCCCTTTATTAAACAGGCTGACCAAAGTGGAAGCGAAACCCGATGTTTTCCTAGCCAAAAGTACCAGCTGAAGGAGCAGTGGTGAGATCCAAAAATTTTAGTAACAGGATCCCATGGTGGTGGGATTCAAACTCTGGCATAGCCTACCAATGGAGACTTGGGGCAAATGACGGGCGTGGCCAGGCATTCCGAGGGCGGGGCACTTCTTGGGCCCAGGCACCTTCCGCTGTAGCAAGGAACACAGCAGCTGCAAAACCTGAGGGAAAGCTTGAATGCAACAGGCACAGGTTCTCTTGCAGTAAGGTTAGCTAATTATTTGTGTGTGCCGAGGAGAGGTTACTAATTGTTGATTTTGCCCACGCGATTTTTTGCATTCAGTTACCTCGTCTACAGCAGTAGCGCGCTTGGAACATGAAGCAGCCTGCTGTGTGCATTCGCTTTCACCAAGGACCGGCGTAAATGCTGCACTCCATGCCACAGCTCCGGTGAAATGCCCCACCCCTGGAATGCCCAGCCATCGCCCCTTCGTGCCCCAAATCCAGCCCCACATTGGCTGCTACATCACAGGACCGGCTGGATCCCACCTCTGTAGGAAGGAGTGGCCTGGCAGGGCAAGAGTGACTGGAGGCAGGAAGGGAGAGGGATATGCAGCAATAATTTTCCATCCCCCCACGTGACCCGAATGAGGGGCCGCCCGGGGTATTTGTCCCTACGCCCAGCCCCATGGAAGCCTATGTTACCACTGGTGCAGGAGGACAGCATGGCCAGGAAAGGGTTAAACAACCCTTCCCCTCCATGACAGTCTCCCCACTGGAAGATTGTGCAGCCCCAGCCAGTCAAAAAGAAAATCAGCTAAAGATAAGTCTAGAGAAGGAGCCACTAATGAGACCATTCTTCATTCCTCTCATTCGCAACAGCCATGCTTTGACCGGAAGCACATCTCTGGGAGATATGGGATACTGGTGAAGGGAACTAGCAAAGGGAAGGCAAATCCTGGCAGCAAATAGACAGGAACAACTGGATAACAGAGTGCCACCGATGCCCGAGGTAGATAATGTACAAGACTGCCCTGGGCCGTCCAATGGTGCGTGCAAGCATTCAAGGTTACATGGAGTTGCCAGCCTCAGAGCTTCGGAAGATTCCTGGAGAGAGTGTGTAGGAGGTGCAGTTTGGGGAGGTTTGTCAACCACCAGTTGGTAGCTGAAGAGCTCCTTGGCTACACCTGAGGATCTGGAAAACGGCCACTTCGGAAGGGGGGTTCTATAGCATGGCCATACCCCATTGAAGCCCCTCCCCTCCATAAAACCCTTCAACCCCTTTGTAGGCTCCATTCCCAAACTTCTTTTCCAACCCAGTTTTGAGGAGGAGGGAGGAGCAGGAGGAGGAGCAGGAGGAGTAGGAGAAGAGGAGAAAGAGGAGAAGAGGGAGGTGGGAGGGAGGAGGAGGAGAAAAGTTGGATTTATATCCATCCTTTCTCTCCTGTAAGAAGACTGAAAGGGGCTGACAAACTCCTTTCCCCTTCCCCTCACAACAAACACCCTGTGAGGCGGTATGGGCTGAGAGGCTTCGAAAGAACTGTGACTCAGCCCGAAGGTCGCTCCAGCTGGCATGTGCTGGAGCACACAAGCTAGCATCTGGTTTGCCAGATAAGCCTCCCACAGCTCAAGTGGCAGAGTGGGGAATTAAAACCTGGTTCTCCAGATTAGAGTGCACCCGGCTGTTAACCACTACACCCGCTGGAGAGAGGAGGAACGTTCTGTGGATGTGATCTGCCTCCCAAAGCTGCCATTTTTTCCCTCAGGGGAAGCGGGATCTGTTATTTAGGCCTGGAGATCAGCTGTAACTAAGGAAGATCTCCCAAGGCCGCCTGGAGGCCAGCCCCCCTAGTCTGTGCCACGTCAGTTCCAATTCATCACCCTGACCTCCATGCATTGGAGGCTCCCCTTGCCCTGCAGACTGCAATGGCTTCCAGAGCGGAATCTGGTCTCTGGCATTTTCAACAGTAAGTTGTGTGTGTATGTGCATTTTTTTGTGACTGTGAGCCGCGACTTGCCAAAAAATGAAGTGTATCCGTAAAGATGCAAATCTAAAGGAGGAACCTTGGGGTGGCAAAGGAGTCTCGTTTCTTTGTCCCAGTCCAAAGATGCACTCCAAAATCTTGGCACGCCTTTTGCCCGTAGGAGGTGGAAGAGTACAGAAATTGGCACCGTGTGGACAGGGCCGGCCCTCCCCCACTGGATTTCCTCCTCAGTGCTTCTGGGAAAGCCCGTGAGAGAGGAGGTCTTTCTTTGGCCCCTCCGCAAAGGAGCAGCTGGAAGGGATAAGGAGATGATCCGGTCTGGCCCGGGGTAGGCTTGGAACTGGGCTAGCTGGATTCGGCCAGCGGCCTCCCCTGCCAGCACAGGAGCAGACTGTTGGGGGATCGGTGCATTAGCTGTGAATTACCGTCCTGCCGAGACTGGAACCTGGATCATGCCGGGATTAAAGAAGCATTACCCCTTTGTTCAAGCTGATGTTTTGGGGATAATCTGGAAGCTTTAGCTAATACATTATTGGCAGAAACTTCTTCAATCACAGTGGCAGACAGTAAGCAGATTTGGATATTACTGTACAAGTCTGCAGCACGGGGAATGCTTCATTGTGCTTCCTCTTCTGGGTTGGAATCTGGATGGCAGGCTATCAAAACGACACATGCCGGTAGGTATTGATTCTGCCCCCTCCCCCAGGAAGGGCTACAGATTCCTGGCTGGGTTGTTAAGTTCTTCCTGGCCACCAGTGGGGGGTGTAGGGTTGCCAGATCTGGATTCAACAAAATCCTGGAGATTTAGGCTTGGAGCCTGGAGAGGAAAGGGACCTCAGAAGCGGGAGAGAGGCCATAGAATCTGCTTTCCAAAGCATCCAGTTTCTCCAGGGGACCGAACCTCTGTAGTCTGGAGATGAGCTGTAATGCAAGGGGGTCCCCAGGCGTCATCTAGAGCAGACCTGGGCATTATATCGCTCAAGGCCACATCCGGCCTCGCCGGATGACTCTGACTGGCTCCCTTGCTGTGCTGTGGGAGCGAAGGCCTCTTTGAAAGCCCCATTGCAGGGCCGGTTGCCTTGACTGCCGGCTTCTGCGGGGCTTTCTAAAGCCGCTTTGCCCTCCACTTTTGGCCCGGCCCTCCACAATATTTTCTGGTTTCTTACGCTTAATCTCTTACGGAAAAAATAATTGCCCACCCCTGGTCTAGAGAGTGGCACTCCTGGCTATTCTGGATGGAGTGGACATTTTCCAGAGAATACGTCATTCTGGGGTGGGAGGAAGGGGCCGGAAGCACACAGTCAAGGCAGCACGCCGGTATTGCAGAACAAGGTCTCGCCGCGACAGCGGCTTGCAGGCCACGGCCCTGCTGAAGACAACTACCCTATTCCCCCGAATAGAAGGCATCCCCTGAAAATAAGAGACGTGAGAAGCCATTTGGCTGAAGTAAGCGAAATATGGGCATCCCTCGAAAAGTAAGACGTAGCAAAGTTTTTGTTTGGGAAGCACGCTCGTCGAACAGAACACCAGATACGCAGCTGCGGAGCCGGAAAAATAAGACATCCCCTGAAAAAATAAGTATAGCGCTATTCCTTGGGAGCCAAAACCAATATAAGACACTGGCCCTATTTTCTGGGAAACACGGTAGGGAAGCATCCTGTGGTTAGCACCATTGCCATGAAAGTGCCAAGTAAAGCGATTCACTGGGCGTGCGCCCCTGCGGGGACATGGTGGCAACGGCATTCCAGGGGCATGGTGGGCGCTATGCGGGTGAAATTCCAGGGTGGGGCAGATGGGGGCATGGCAGTGGCGCAGGGCATGCTGCGATGCCCCAGCCGCAGTTCCCCATCAATTCAGTTAGCACTGTTTCCTCTGCATAGAAACCCTCGACTTCCTTAGTACTGACCAGCAACTATCCCCTGCTTAATCCTCTGAGATCAGGCTAGCCTGGGCCATCCAGGTTAGTGCAAATTGTGCTACAAAGTACGCATTAGAAGAGGAGGAGGAGGAGGAGGAGGAGGAGAAGTTGATTTATATCCCCCCTGTCTCTCCTGTAAGGAGACTCCAAGGGGCTTACAATCTCCTTTTCCTCCCCACTCCCACAACAAACACCCTGTCAGGTGGGTGGGGCTGATAGAGCTCCAGAGAACTGTGACTAGCCCAAGGTCACCCAGCTGGCATGTGTCGCACAAGCCAATCTGGTTCATCAGATCAGATAAGAAGTATTCTTTGTCATTGTGCAGGCAATAACGGTGTCTCTTACAAGCATTCCCTGATGCAAACTATTTCCAGACTCCTTCACATAAGCCTCCACAGCTCAAATGGCACAGCTGGAAATAAAAAACCTGCTCTCAGAGACTAGAGCACACCTGCTCTTAACTACTACACCATGTAGATGCAGTGCTGCTAGAGTAGTTAGAGTGGTTCTGGTGGGTTTTCCAGCCTGTGTGGCTGTGGTCTGGCGGACCACGGGCCACACAGCCCCAAAACCCACCAGAACCAGTTGAATCCGGCCATGAAAGCCTTTGACAATACAGTGGTTAGGAGTAAGTCAGATAGGCTCTAAGATACACACTTGAATCCCCACTCCACCATGCACAAGTCTAAGAAAATGGTTGGTCCCACTCCCTCCACCTAATCTTTAATTTTACAACGCTAGAAGCTAAAAAAATGCGCAGGAGCGGTGAGTTTTGCCAGAGCCGGGCAGCCTTCTGGATCTGGAGAACTGGGCTTGATTCCTCAGCTTCTGCATTACGAGTCCTGCTTCTGACCTTTGGCCCGGTCACAGTTCTCAGAAGTCTCTCAGCTCATGTGGAGAGGCAGGCAATGGCAAACCACCTCCAAAGGTTTCCTTTCCGTGAAACTCCTATGCATAAGCAGCCATAAAACTGCTGGGACTTGATGGGACTTTCCCCAGCACCATGCGTCTACAGTCCTGGAGCCAGTGGTGGGGATCCAAAATTCCTTTAGTAACAGGTTCCTATGGTGGTGGGATTCAAACTGTGGCGTAGCGCCAATGGGGCTGGGCGGGGCATGACGGGGGTGTGACCAGGCATTCTGAGGGCAGGGCTGTGGCAAGGCGATGCAGCCGCCAAGCGCTCGTCCTTTGGCTGGAAACGTAATGCACGCAGGCGTAGGGCTGCCACTAATACGCCGGCAAGCACCTCCTGCTAGACTGCGTTTCAAGTTCTGTGTGCTACCGCTGAGAGGAGGGGCTTAACTAAGGCAAAAATCATTACGGCAAAAATCACCCATTAGTAACCCCTCCTCGGCACAATAACAAAGAATTAGTAACCTACTCTCGGGAACTCCTGTGAGGTAGCCCCTGCTGGATCCCACCTCTGTCCTGGGAGCTCCTGAGAGAAAGCGGTGGGGGTTAACAATGAACCAACTCAATGACTCACTGTGGTTTTGCTAGTCTACTCCTACTGCTAGTAATCTAATACTTTTACTGTTGGGGTCCTTTTTGGGCAAAAGGAAGGAAGGGAAGGAGGGAAATGGACCAGTCCATGGGTTCACCTTCTCTCTTAGGAGCTGGTGCCTGGGGTTCAAATCCTCCCTCTGCCAAGAAAACCTGCTGGGTGATCTTGGGCCAGACACACATTCTCAGCTTAATCTACTTCAAATGGTTATTGCCAAGGGAAAAAAGACACCTTCAACAGGCTGCAGTTCCCAAAGAGGAAGAGGTGGGCATGTGTTTATTCTTTGTCCCTTCTAAGTTCGTGTAGGAGGACCTATGGCATCTCCAGATGTTATGGACTACACCCCATCAGCCTCTGCCAGCATGGGCCAATTGGGGCCATGGGGATTGTAGTCCATAACATCTGGAGTGCCAAAGTTTCGCCACCATTGCTCTAAGGCTCAGCATTTCCTCCCTGCTTTTCTCCCGCAGGTGGGGACTCCCGCAGGTGCGCCTGCTTTAACTATCCTAAAAGCACACCTGTGCCTTGGGTTTTGGGAGGGGAGAGGCTGCTCGGGAGAGGCGCTTTGGGGCAGAAAATGGTCAAGAAGTGCTTCTCCCCCTCTCCCTGCCCTTCAAAATTGCAGACCCCCCACTGTTTTGACAAATCCTGGTGGGTCTTGTGAGATGCCTTTGTGGGCAGCAGCTGGTTCGAGTTTGCCTCTCTTTGATTGCATTTCCTCCCAGAGTACCCAAATGAGTTCCAGCCCGACAGCACCCAGCCCCTGCAGAGGGGAAGGCACAACAGCAGTGCCTTAGCTATAATTCTTCTCTCTTTTTTTTGGTAACTTCATCTTCGGCAAGCCTAGGTGTACTCAGAAGTCACTTCCTGTAAAGGAGGGGAAGGGAAGGTGACCTCCAGGTAGCCTGCCAAAGACTGCAGCTGAGGAACTAAATCCTATGCAGACAGGCTGCACCTAAAACGACTGGAATGTGTAGCCTCAAGGCATGCGTGGTTCCAGATCGCACTGGATTGTTTGTTTCTGAAATGCAAAGGATGTAGTTTTATGCAAAGAAGCCGGGTTTTACAAGCATTCAGATGCCTAAATACTTCCATTGATTTTCAGAACTCAAAGGAAAGTGGCGGTTGGGAGGGAGGGAGGGAGGGAGGGAGGGAGGGGGGGTAAACTCTCTCACCCTCCAGGTGAATTCTTCCCACCATCCACAAAGGTGCCTCATTAGAATCATTAACATCGATTCTTCTTTGCAACAATAGAAGTTAGAAATCCCACACAAAACAAGATGCAATTGAAATCCAGAGGAAAACTGTTGGGGGGGGGGGGGGGCTGGCAGCAATCCTGCGCTTTAAAAGCGTACAGGAGAATGGTTCCCGATAGAAAACTACTATGTGTGGATGTGATGTAGTAAAATTTATGAAAAAGGACCTCTAGATTATTGTATATGTGAGGTACGTGCGTGTTAAACTGCAATCAAGTCACTTCTGACTCATAGCAACCTTGTCAATGAATGTGCTCCCAAACATCCTAGTGTAAACAGCCTTATTCAGGTCTTGCAAACAGAGGGACGTGGCTTCCGGCATGGTGTAGTGGTTAAAAGCAGGTGGATTCTAATCTGGAGAACCAGGTTGGATTCCCCACTCCTCCACCTGAGTGGCGGGTTTATCTGGTCAACCAGATGTGTTTCCGCACTCCTGCATTCCTGCTGGGTGACCTTGGGCTAGTCACAGTTCTTTGGAACTCTGTCAGCCCCAACCTACCTCTCAAGGTGTGGGAGAGGAAGGGAAAGGAGCTTGTAAGCCACCTTGAGTCTCCTTACAGGAAAGAAAGGTGGGGTATACATCCAAACTCCTCCACCTCCTCCTCCTCCTCCTCCTCTTCTTCTTCTGGCAGTGGCATAGGAGGTTAAGAGCTCGTGTATCTAATCTGGAGGAACCGGGTTTGATTCCCTGCTCTGCCTCTTGAGCTGTGGAGGCTTATCTGGGGAATTCAGATTAGCCTGTACACTCCCACACATGCCAGCTGGGTGACCTTGGGCTAGTCACAGTTCTTCGGAGCTCTCTCAGCCCCGCCCACCTCACAGGGTGTTTGTTGTGAGGGGGGAAGGGCAAGGAGATTGTCAGCCCCTCTGAGTCTCCTACAGGAAAGAAAGGGGGGATATAAATTCAAACTCTTCTTCTTCTTCTGCCTCTTCCTCTTCTTCTTCCTTGATAGGTTGGGTTTTCCTCTTTTCCTGCTGCCTTCAACCTTTCCGAGCATTATTGTCTTTTCCAGTGATTCTTGTCTTCTCATAATGTGACCAAAGTACTTCAGCCTCAGGTTAGTCATTTCAGCTTTCTTATCACATGTTCTCAAAAGCTCTTGCTTTTTACCCTGGAAAGGTTTTTTAATGTTTTAGGAATGTGGTGGGGAATTCTAGTTGACTTAGCTTCCTTCACTGTTGTTCCCGGGGCTCTAGAGACACAGTGAGCCATAGTGCCTTCCCCGGCTTGATGGCAGGAGGCTGAGGAGTCTTGGAGATGGGGCCTGGCTGTGGCTCCCAGTCTATGGGCTCTGTCTGAGCCCCTAGGTGTAGTCCTACAGGCATTTCTAGAGGCTCTGGGTCTGAAGGCATTGCCTGGGACTCTGGGACCAAACCTGTGCATACCTGAGACCTCATCCGAGCAGTCCCCTGTTTCATGAGCTGGGTCAGCAACACCCAGAGAGAGCAAGGATGCCACTCCCTAAGCACTGCATCATGCAATACAGTGGAGTTCTTCACATTTTTTCTCAAACGTCCCTTTCATTCTGGACCTGACTTAACATTTTTCTCTGTTTCTTCTTCACTGTAGGGCTGTTAATCTCCAGGTAGGGCCTGGAGATTGCCAGCTATTACACCTGATCTGCAGGTGAGACCCAGATCAGTCCCATGCATGTAGCTGTTTCTTTTGTTGGGTGGGAGGACTCTATAGCATTCTAGAGATCTTTGCGGAGATCGCTCCCCTCCCCAAACCCTGCCCTCCCATGGTTCCACCCCCCACCCCCCACCCCCCGCAAATCCAGGTATTTCCCTACCCAGAGCAGGCAACCCAATTGTAATTATGCTTCATTTCCCTATCTCTGGAGCACACATCTCTGAAGATGTGTGTGGGGAGGGGGGGTCAAAAGCTTCCAAACAGGTCCTCCCCCCACCGCCACAGCGAGGCTGACTTTCTTTCTGCACGCAGCAAATGAGAACATCACTTCAGGTCCTGACTGCTTTAACACTGAAAATAAACTCTGGATTTCCCCACCCCCACCCCACCCCACTCCTGGAAGATAAAATCTAAAGGTATGTGTGGAATTAAATATAAAATGCAGGCAACAGCCAGCTACAGGAAAAAAAATAAATCCCAGGCAATAAATGTTTGCTTTACTGTGGGAAATATATATACTGCTCCATAAAGTTTAATCCTACATAGATGATCCATTTTTTACCAGGAATCTTTTACAGCTCAAATGTCTGGAGCAGTCATGCTACTAAGCCCGTCGTATATGGAAGGATAATGATTTCTTTCCCTTTCTTTCTCCTGCTATTCAGCGAGTGCGCGCCGATGGCTCAGAGCAACCAACGGTGCTGAAATCAAGCCGGACCGGCTGATCGTATCGTGAAAATCCGCCATTGAACACGCATGCCAGCAGCCGTGTTCTTTGGGCCCAGGGAATGGTATTAACATGGAACAAACTAGTGGGGCCACCCCTCCCCCCCCCTCCCCCCCCTTGTGGCGCTGCCACCCCTCATAAGGAAATATATGAACATAACAAGCTGTAGCTGGATTCTACCAGAGTCCATCTAGTCCAGCTCTCTGCTACTCGCAGTGGCCCACCATGTGCCTTTGGGAGCTCACGTGCAGGATGTGAAAGCAATGGCCTTCTGCTGCTGCTGTTGCTCCCGAGCACCTGGACTGTTAAGGCATTTGCAATCTCAGATCAAAGAGGATCAAGATTGGTAGCCATAAATCGACTTCCCCTCCATAAATCTGTCCAAGCCCCTTTTAAAGCTATCCAGGTTAGTGGCCATCACCACCTCCTGTGGCAGCATATTCCAAACACCAATCACACGTTGCGTGAAGAAGTGTTTCCTTTTATTAGTCCTAATTCTTCCCCCCAGCATTTTCAATGAATGCCCCCTGGTTCTAGTATTGTGAGAAAGAGAGAAAAATTTCTCCCTGTCGACATTTTCTACCCCATGCAGAATTTCATAGACTTCAATCATATCCCCCCCCCTCAGCCCTCACTCACTCACTCACACCCCTCCCCCTCCCTCTGCTAGGGTGGGTGGGCCATGTCCAGATGCCAGGCCCCTCCCCCTCCCTTGCATGCCACACCTCACTCCCTCCTCTTCCCCTCCCTCCGCTAGGGCGGGTGGGCCATGTCCCCAGTTGGAGATGGGGTGGGTGGAGGGATCACCTTTCCCAGCAATCCACCTGTTGGAAAATTGGCTGTGGCGGGTTTTCCAGAAGGTGTGGCCGTGGTAGTTTTAGATGCATTTCTCTCTGTTCCACATTGTGCCACGGAAAGAAACGCATTGTACAGTGACATGTCTCTGCAGATGCCAGCCAAGATGCAGGTGAAACATCAGGAGTCAGAACTACCAGATCACGGCCACAAAGCCCGGAAAACTCACAACAGCCAGCTGATTCTGGCCATGAACGCCTTCAACAGAGGCGTAGCTGCAATGAGGACATCTGGGGTGGCTCACCCCAAGCAACACCATTACAGTCACATGGGGGGCAGGGGGGTGTCAGGGGCGGGAGGGTGGAGGGTGGGAGGGGGCACACGGGCAGTTCATGCCCCAGGCGCAGTTCCCCCTCCCTTCATCACTGGCCTTCAACAATATGTTGGGAAATTGCCTCCGTGTGAATATTTTTACTGGACAGTGCTTTACAAGCGACTTTATCATGTGAGTTTTCAGTGCTTGTGATATCACTGCAAAGTCACATGATATTAGAGTCCGTCCTGAACACTAGAATAAAGAACTGAGGGTTGCAGGGTATAATACCCATGATTAGTACACACAGATTCCCCAAAACCTAACCTGGGGGAATGGCCACCATATTGAAAAATGGCAGATTTCGGTCTGTCTGCTTAACATTTATCAGAACATAACTCACCCCTGAAATACGAAAAACGTGTAGGCAGCAATTATTGTTCTACTTATTTGCAGAGGCAACAGTTCATAGTACAGCGGAGAAGAACAGCTGAATAAACATTGATCTAATCATTAATTGTCATGGAGATCTTACTGTGCCCGCTTTATGGAGGGGCAAAATCAGCCTGGAGATGGCAAAACAGGCCTTGTTCAAAGAGGACTAGAAACACGAGGCTGAAGTTGGTTCCCGCTTTTCAGTTCCTTATTTGCATTTCCTCTTTTGTGGCCCTGAACTTCACCAAACAAACACTGTGGATCATTTTTAAAAGGTGCTGCCCGAAGTTTCAAATTGAGGTGGAGATTATTTGTGGCTCACAAACCAAGCTCTCAGATTTAGGAGACTCTGCTTTCCATCTGCTGTTTCCTGGTTCCAAAGTCCATTTCTTGCCAGAAGCTGTCCTAAGTGGGGGCACCAGGACGGGCATATTTGCCAGAGTGGTAGACTTCTAATGTGGGAAACCGTTAGCTGCTCCTCTAGTCCTCCAATGTTAATTTCAATCAGGGCAGTTCCAGGGTTTCTTTTCTAGCACTCTTTTACATGAGTGACAAACTCTTGACTCCAGTGGACTTGTTTTGATTCCCTTTTGCTCCATTACGAGTAGTATTGTTATCTGGTGAACCAGGTTTGATTCCTCACTCTTCCTCCACGAGTGACAGCCTCTATTCTGGAATAATTAAGTTCATTTCCTCACTCCTTCCACATGAGTGAATGATCTCCTTGATTCTCGGTGACCCGAGTTTGTCTCCAATCTCCTCCATTCTGAATCCTTCCAGTTTACCATCTTAGGTCAGTCGTGAAGTCCTTCCAGAACTCTTTCAGTCTCATTTTATCTCACAAGGTGTCTGTTGAGTAGTGGGGAAGCGTGCAGTTGTAATTTCATCCCTGATATGTGGCAAACCCATTCTAATTCCTCAAAACCCAGTGGTGGCAAAACCAAGTGGCACTCCAATTCATGTGGTCAATTCCCATCCAGCCCCTTTCTAATTCCAAACGGAGCAGTGGCACAGGAGGCTGGAGCTCATGGTTCAGACCCTGAGTAACTCCAAGTTCGACTTCCCAGCTCTGCCGCCTGAGCCGTGAGGGCCTGTCTGGGGAATTCCCAGGATTGGCCTGTACACACCCACTACGCCAGCTGGGTGACCTTGGGGCACTGGCCACCAGCTCCTCGGAGCTCTCCCAGCTCCACCTACCTCAAAGGGTGTTTGATGAGGTATGGAAGTGGAAAGGACATTGTAAGCCTCCATTGAGTCTCCTGCAGGAGAGAAAGCGTGTGGATACAACCCCAAACTCTTCTCTTCTTCTTCTTCAATTGGCCATGCTGGCAGGGTCTGATGTAACTTGTAGTTCATGAATGATTCTGGGAGCGCCAAGTAGGTTCATTGCTACGCTTATTTAATCCCTAATGGAGATTCCTTCCACTAGTCATGAAGCTTGGATCCATTACAGCTGCAAGTGGACTGGAGTAGCTATGGGGAAAGAGTTTATTCCTCCAGGACAACGGAAGGGCGTGCATGGTAAGGGACCGTGCTCAGCACCAAAGCGCCACATTCTCTGGCCATTATGCAGCTCAAGCTCTCAGAACGCTGCTGTTCGAAAACTCTCCCTTGAGTGCTAGCAACTCCAATCCGGTTCTAAGAGCTGAAGGGTTCCTACAAGGCGCTGCTTCATCCCTGAAGTAACTTAAGCCAACGCTCAAAACCTACAAGTGCTCGTCAGCTACCCGCTTCTGCCAAGAAAACGTTAAGAAGCTGCTTTGAGAAGGGCAGCAAAGTTTACTGGCAAGGTGACTTAATGCCAAGCGCGTGTTTGTTTGTGACGGTAGACTACTGAGGAGACCTAGACTCCGCGCTTTCACCGCATTCCGTCGGCTGTTTAAATCATTCTGTCAACACATGTGTATCAGCAGCAGAGATGCTACTTAGATGGAACCGTGCCCTCTTCAGCATCTCAATAGGCCTCCTCCACGCTGTGGGATGTTCCACATTCCAGAGGTCAGACGAGTTCTGGTCTGGCTTTTGAACAGGTATTGATGTGAAATCTTGATTATGTCCTGTAGCTATGATCACTCGCTGACTCCATGTTATGAAAAAGAAGAAGGGAAAAGAGCACCCCAGGTGGCTTTCATAAGCTCCTTTCCCTTCCTCTCCCCACACAACAGGCACCTTGTGAGGCAGGTGGGGCTGAGAGGAGTACCAAACAAACTGCACTAGCCCAAGGTCACCCAGCAGGAATGTAGGGAGTGCGGGGAACACATCTAATTCACCACGAAAAAGCCTCTGGCACTCAGGTGGGAGGAGTGGGGGAAGCAAACCTGGTTCTCCTTCCAGACAGAGCCCACCTGCTTCAAACCATTACGCTACACTGGACGCTTCTACTGCACCACACCGGCAATTCAAAAAAATGGGATTATTCCAGAACAATGAAAAGAATTGGTAGCATAGACCACAGATGTCAAACTCGCTGCCCTCCAGCATGATGCTGGCAGGGGACATGTAAACCCTGCAGTCCATGACACCTGGAGGGCCGTCGGCTTTTACACCAATGGTATAGACATTTTCAACCGGCTCAGGTCTCTCCGGAGAGGATTCGGCCGCAGCCTGCAGCCGTTTTGCTGTGCGTGGATAGCGGGGAATGCAAATAACTGGCTTACCTAGGCCACAGAGACCCACCTGGCTCAACCAGGGTTGGGAAAACCTCTCGAAGCGGAAAGGAAGAATCCAGGGGTGTGGATGGAGCCTGGAGAGGACAGGGGAATTCAGTGGGGTGCAAAGCCGCAGGGCTCCACCCTCCCAGGCAAGGCAGCCATTTTCTCCAGCTGAACTGATCTCTGTAGTCTGGATGTGAGCTGCCGGGCCCTCGGGATCCCTAAGTCCCAATCTCCTTGAAGGCTGGCAAACTCAGAGGGAAAGTGGTTCCTTGATTGCCTCTTTATTGACGGTAGCCAAGCTTGCACATGCCTCAGTTCTCTCTTTCACTTTTGCCCCCCCCTCTCTGTGCTGCGCTTTGGCCTTAGGGCTTTTCTATCCACCTGCCCCAGGTGAGTGGCCTTAATAAACTGCAGGTCCCAGCTCCCTCTTTGAGCTTCCCTTTGTGGCCTCCCAGCCTTTTCCCAGCCAGCTGGCCTTCCTCCACCTTCCCCAACATCTCCCTCTTTATCCCTGGGGCTCTGCTGATGCTCCTCCAGCCCCTCCCTCCTTTTGGTTCTCTTGCCTCCTCTTTCTTAACCCCTTCCTTGCCTCTCACCCTATCCCAATTGGGTTTGCACAAGGCTTGCCATTGTAGATGCTCTCGCTGTTCCCTGTGCTCCCACTTAACGCCTCTCCCTCTCCAACCCCTGCTTTGATGCCCAGCTGCTGTCTGGTATGTGAGGGAGACTGTCTTGCTAGTGGGGCATCCCCACTCCTGCTGGGTCCATCAAGCAGCCACTGTTCTATTGTGAGGTGCCCCACCCTATCCTGGAGCCACAACCTAGATTTGCAGTGGCGGCGAGTCTTCGGCAATCCAGATGGTATGGACTACAATTCCCATCAGTTCCTGCCAGCATGGCCAATTGGCTATGCTGGCATAGGTGATGGGAATTGTAGCTCCATGCAACATCTGGAGTGCCAAAGGTCTCGGCCACCACGGGACTCCAGATGCAGGGGCTGATCTGCCAGAGGGACATGGGGGAATCACATGTCCCTGGGCATCACCCATTAGACTGGGCGTGGGGGTGCAAAATCGGCCCCACACCCCTCCCCGCGGGAGAGAGTGTAGCCCCACCTGGCACTCCTCCTTCTGCCGTCGCCGGGACCACCACCTTCAGCCTCTGCTGACTGAAAGAGCAGCTCCAGCCAGGTTGGGAGCCTCCCGCCAGGCCCACCAACCG
Organism: Sphaerodactylus townsendi; assembly: GCF_021028975.2. Lineage (NCBI taxonomy): Eukaryota > Metazoa > Chordata > Lepidosauria > Squamata > Sphaerodactylidae > Sphaerodactylus > Sphaerodactylus townsendi. The sequence continues at coordinate 34,585,231 of NC_059438.1, forward strand.
CCCCTTGGCTCCAGCCCCCACCAGACTACACAGGACTGCCACTGCCTCCTCCTTTGCCGTGGGCTGAAGGAGCAGCCCTCCCCCCTGGCCCCCCATAGCCCAGCCTCCACCAATGGCAAGGGGCTGGAGCTGGGTCCAAGGCTGACCTTCCTTCCCCCCCAGGAGCCCCGCCCCCGCTAACCATTGGAGCCCGAGAGGGAGATGCACTGGCTGCCGTGGCGGGGGGGTGCAGGGAGGCGCTTGAGCAGGTTTTGCCCTGGGCACCATTTTCTCCCGGTCTCGCAACCATACTCCCTCCAATCCTCCATCACTGTCCAGGCTGGTCCTGGCAATGCTAGTCATAACATCAGTTGAGAAACATTCTGCACCAGAATACTTCCTGCATCTCGTCCTATGCTGTTGCCATAGCTGGGGTGCAGCCAGAACTGTGAGGGTGCCGGGAATGCTTTTGCCCCATTTCTTCATGATCGGCTTCTTTCCCTGAATAACATGGTCAAGCTGTAAATCCACCCACCTGTGGATATGGAATCAGAGGTGGGATCCAGCAGGTTCTCACAGGTTCCCGAAAGAGTAGGTTACTTTCACTATTTGTGTGTGCCGAGAGGGGGTTAATACCAGACGCCAATGCGATTTTTGCCTTAGTTACTCCCCTCCTCTCAGCAGTAGCGCGCAGAACTTGAAGCAGTTCAGTACATGAGGGTGCAATCAAGGCATGGCAGCCTGGGCGCTTCGCGCATTAATTTCTCTTCAAAGACCGGCGCATGGCCGCATACTTGCCACAGCTCCTACCCGGGGATGTCCCGCCCCCTGAATGCCCGGCCATGCCTGCCGTCGTGCTCCGCCTCAGCCCCATTGGCGCTTACGCCACAGCTTTGAATCCCACCACTATGGGGAACCTGTTAATACTAAAAGTCTTTTGATCCCACCACTGATATGGACCATCTCAAAGAGACCACTGTGAACAAGCCAAGAGCAGACTGTTGACTCACCCAACACAGCAGAAGCGAGGCAGACAACCTTTTGAGGAGTGCGAACGGACAACGCAGCCTTCTGTGAACAGCAAGAAAACTGGATGGTTCTTTGTATGGTGGGACAGAGAATGCCCAGGGCTGGCAATGTACAGTTGTAGCCCAATTGTAGCACAATAGCAAAATTGGCACTCCTTTTTCAAGATACTGAGGCTGGTGCAATACGGTGCTTGTGAGCAGAACTTGTTGTATTATTTTACTATTCATTGTAGATGCTTAAAACGGAAACCGGTACTTTAACAACAATAACGCCTAATTTGTTTTCCAAGTAAAAGTACGGCAGTTACAGAGTCCACTGAATTTCACATCTGACCCAGACATTCATAATGAAGAGTCGAAAATGGCAGGGTAGGCGCATTTGATAGCCATGATAAACTCAAGGAAGGCAAGTATGTTACCGCGCTGCTCAGGATAACACTTTCCGTTCCAGAGGTATCCCGCTCTCGGCAGCGCCCAGGAACCCAAGCAAG
>NC_059438.1:34586823-34603279 GCF_021028975.2 Sphaerodactylus townsendi
CGGGTCTTGCTTGGGTTCCTGGGCGCTGCCGAGAGCGGGATACCTCTGGAACGGAAAGTGTTATCCTGAGCAGCGCGGTAACATACTTGCCTTCCTTGAGTTTATCATGGCTATCAAATGCGCCTACCCTGCCATTTTCGACTCTTCATTATGAATGTCTGGGTCAGATGTGAAATTCAGTGGACTCTGTAACTGCCGTACTTTTACTTGGAAAACAAATTAGGCGTTATTGTTGTTAAAGTACCGGTTTCCGTTTTAAGCATCTACAATGAATAGTAAAATAATACAACAAGTTCTGCTCACAAGCACCGTATTGCACCAGCCTCAGTATCTTGAAAAAGGAGTGCCAATTTTGCTATTGTGCTACAATTGGGCTACAACTGTACATTGCCAGCCCTGGGCATTCTCTGTCCCACCATACAAAGAACCATCCAGTTTTCTTGCTGTTCACAGAAGGCTGCGTTGTCCGTTCGCACTCCTCAAAAGGTTGTCTGCCTCGCTTCTGCTGTGTTGGGTGAGTCAACAGTCTGCTCTTGGCTTGTTCACAGTGGTCTCTTTGAGATGGTCCATATCAGTGGTGGGATCCAAAAATTTTAGTAACAGGTTCCCATAGTGGTGGGATTCAAACTGTGGCGTAGCGCCAATGGGGCTGGGCGGGGCACGACGGGGGCATGGCCGGGCATTCAGGGGGCGGGACATCCCCGGGTAGGGCTGTGGCAAGTATGCAGCCGCTGCGCCGGTCTTTGGGCGAGAAATTAATGCACGCAGGCGCAGGCTGCCATGCACGCCGGTGCACCTCATGCTAGACTGCTTCAAGTTCTGCGCGCTACTGCTGAGAGGAGGGGAGTAACTAAGGCAAAAATCACGTGGCAAAATCACCAATTAGTAACCCCCTCTCGGCACACACAAATAATTAGTAACCTACTCTCGGGAACCTGTGAGAACCTGCTGGATCCCACCTCTGGTCCATATCCACAGGTGGGTGGTTGCAGCGGCCATGTTCAGGGAAGAAGCCGATCATGAAGAAATGGGGCAAAGCATTCCCGGCACCCTCACAGTTCTGGCTGCACCCCAGCTAACAACTGCATGGGACAAGATGCAGGAAGTATTCTGGTGCAAAGTGTTTCTGTGATGTTATGACTAGCATTGCCAGGACCAGCCTGGACAGTGATGGAGGATTGGAGGGAGTATGGTTGCCAGACCGGGAGAAAATGGTGCCCAGGGCAAAACCTGCTCAAGCGCCTCCCTGCACCCCACTTACGGCAGCCAGTGCATCTCCCTCGGGCTCCAATGGTTAGCGGGGGAGGGGGGAAGCCTGGGGGGGAAGGAGGGTCAGCCTTGGACCCAGCTCAAGCCCCTTGCCATTGGTGGGCTGGGCTATGGGGGGCCAGGGGGAGGGCTGCTCCTTCAGCCGGCAAAGGAGGGCAGTGGCAGTCCTGTGTAGTCTGGTGGGGCTGGGCCAAGGGGCGATTGGTGGGCCTGTGGCAGGCTCCCAACCTGGCTGGGCTGCTCTTTCAGTCAGCAGAGGAGGAAGGTGGTGGTCCCGGCCGGCAGAAGGGGGAGTGCCAGGTGGGGCTACCTCTCCACGGGAGGGGTGTGGGGCCGATTTTGCACCCCCACATGATCTAATGGGTGATGCCCAGGGACATGTGATTCCCCCATGTCCCTCTGGCAGATACGCCCCTGCATCTAGGTCCGTGGTGGCGAACCTTTGGCACTCCAGATGTTATAGACTACAATTCCCATCACCCCCTGCCAGCATAGCCAATTGGCCATGCTGGCAGGAGCTGATGGGAATTGTAGTCCATACCATCTGGATTGCCAAAGGCTCGCCACCACTGATCTAGGTTGTGAAACTCCAGGATAGGGTGGGGCACCTCACAATAGGGCAGTAGCTGCTTGATGGACCCAGCAGGAGTGGGGATGCCCCACTGGCAAGACAGTCTCCCTCATACCAGGCAGCAGCTGGGCATCAAAGCAGGGGTTGGAGGGAGGGCGTTAAGTGGGAGCACAGGGAACAGCGAGAGCATCTGGCTAGCCTTGTGCAAACCCAATTGGGATAGGGTGAGGCAAGGAAGGGGTTAAGAGAGCAAGAGAGAACCAAGGAGGGAGGGGCTGGAGGAGCATCAGCAGAGCCCCAGGGATAAAGAGGGAGATGTTGGGGGAGGTAGAGGAAGGCCAGCTGGCTGGGAAAGGCTGGGAGGCCACAAAGGAAGCTCAAAGAGGAGCTGGGACCTGCAGTTTGATAAGGCCACTCACCTGGGGCAGGTGGATAGAAAAGCCCTAAGGCCAAGGCGCAGCACAGAGAGGGCAAGTGAAGAGAACTGAGCATGTGCAAGCTTGGCTAAATCCAATAAAGAGGCAATCAAGGAACCACTTTCCCTCTGAGGTTGCCAGCCTTCAGGTGGGACTTCGGGATCCCCCGGGAATGACAGCTCACATCCAGACTACAGAGATCAGTTCCGCTGGAGAAAATGGCTGCCTGGGAGGGTGGGCCCTGCGGCTTTGCACCCCACTGAATTCCCTGTCCTCTCCAGGCTCCATCCACACCCCTGGATTCTTCCTTTCCCACTTCGAGTTTTCCCAACCCTGGTTGAGCCCGGTGGGTCTCTGTGGCCTAGGTAAGCCAGTTATTACGTCCCGCTATCCCACACAAAACGGCTCTCCTGTTGCAGCCGAATCCTCTCCGGAGAGACCTGAATGGTTGAAAATGTCTATGCCATAGGTGTCAAACTCACGGCCCTCCAGGTGTCATGGACTACAGTTCCCATCATCCCCTGCCAGCATCATGCTGGAGGGCCGCGAGTTTGACATCTGTGGTCTATGCTTTGCAATTCTTTTCATTGTTCTGGACAATCACATTTTTGAATTGCCCGGTGGTGCAGTAGAACGTCCAGTGTGGCGTAATGGTTAAGAGCAGGTGGACTCTAATCTGGAGAACCAGGTTTGCTTCCCCACTCCTCCACCTGAGTGCCAGAGGCTTTTCTGGTGAGTCAGATGTGTTCCCGCACTCCTACATTCCTGCTGGGTGACCTTGGGCTAGTCACAGTTCTTCAGTACTCTCTCAGCCCCACCTGCCTCACAAGGTGCCTGTTGTGGGGAGAGGAAGGGAAAGGAGCTTGTAAGCCACCTTGAGTCTCCTTACCCTTCTTCTTTTTCATAACATGGAGTCAGCGAGTGATCATAACTTCCTGGTTCTCATCAAGATTTCACATCAATACCTGTTCAAAAGCCAGACCAGAACTCGTCTGACCTCTGGAATGTGGAACATCCCTGACGTGGAGGCCTATTGAATGCTGAAGAGGGCACGGTTCCATCTAAGTAGCATCTCTGCTGCTGATACACATGTGTTGACAGAATGATTTAAGCAGCCGGCTGAATGCAGTGAAAGCGCAGGTCTAGGTCTCCTCAGTAGTCTACCGTCACAAACAAACACGCGCGTGGCGTCACCTTGCCAGTAAACTTTGCTGCCCTTCTCAAAGCAGCTTCTTCCCGTTTCTTGGCAGAAGCAGAAAAGAGGTGACGAGCACTTGTAGGTTTGAACGTTGGCTTGGATTACTTCAGGATGAAGCAGCGCCTTGTAGGAACCCTTCAGCTCTTGAACCGGATTGGAGTTGCTAGCACTCAAGGGAGAGGTTTCGAACAGCAGCGTTACGAGAGCGAGCTGCATAATGAAGAGGGAATGTGGCACTTTGGTGCAAACACGGTCCCTTACCATACACGCCACGTTGTCTGGAGAATACGCTCTTTCCCATAGCTTCTCCAGTCCACTTGCAGCTGTAATGGATCCAGCTGTATTCGTGGAAGGTCTCATTAGGTTAAATGCGTGGCAGCGAACCTATGGCACTCCAGATGTTCATGAACTACAATTCCCATCAGCCCCTGCCAGCATGGCCAATTGAAGAAGAAGAAGAGAAGAGTTTGGATTTATATCCCCCCTTTCTCTCCTGCAGGAGACTCAAAGGGGCTTACAATCTCCTTTCCCTTCCCCCCTCACAACAAACACCCTGTGAGGTAGGTGGGGCTGAGAGAGCTCCGAGAAGCTGTGACTAGCCCAAGGTCACCCAGCTGGCGTGTGTGGGAGTGTACAGGCTAATCTGAATTCCCCAGATAAGCCTCCACAGCTCAGGCGGCAGAGCGGGGAATCAAACCCAGTTCCTCCAGATTAGATACATGAGCTCTTAACCTCCTATGCCACTGCTGCGTTGAATTGAAAGGGGCTGATGGGAATTGTAGTCTGTGAATTGGAGTGCCATAAGTTTGCCACCACTGGTTTAGGGTCTGATGGTTTTGCCACATATCAGGTGAATTACAACTGCCTTCCCTTCCCCTCTCCACAACAGACACCTTGTGAGGTAAATGGGGCTGAAAGAGTTCTGGAAGAACTGCGACTGACCTAAGGTCATCTGGCAGGATTCAGATGGAGGAAAGGGGAGACAAACCTAGTTCACCAGATAAAGGGTCTGTCACTCATGTGGAAGAGTGAGGAAACAAACTTAATTAAACAGATAGAGGCTGTCACTCGTGGGAAAAGTGGGGAATCAAAGCTGGTTCACCAGATAACAGCCTGCTGCTCATGTGGAGGAGCAGGGAATCAAAACCAGTCCACCAGATTAGAGTTTGTCACTCATGTAAAAGAGTGCGAAAAGAAACCTGGTTCACCCGATTAGAGTCTGCTGTGGAGGACTGGGAACGCTAACCCAGTTTCCCACATTAGAGTCTACCACTCTTAACCAGTATGCCGTGCTGGTGCCCCACTTGGGACAGCTGGCGCAAGAAATGGACTTTGAACCAGGAAACAGCAGATGGAGAGCAGAGTCTCCTAAATCTGGGGGCGCCTGATTTGTGGGCCACAATAATCTCCACCTCAATTTGGGCTTCAGACCTTTTTAAAATGATCCACAGTGTTTGTTGTTGGATCCAGGAATAAACCACAAAAGAGGAAATGCAAATAAGGAACTGAAAAGCGGGAACCAACTTCAGCCTCGTGTTTCTAGTCCTCTTTGAACAAGGCCTGTTTTGCCATCTCCAGGCTGATTTTGCCCCTCCATAAAGCGGGCACAGTAAGATCTCCATGACAATTAATGATTAGATCAATGTTTATTCAGCTGTTCTTCTCCGCTGTACTATGAACTGTTGCCTCTGCAAATAAGTAGAACAATAATTGCTGCCTACACGTTTTTCGTATTTCAGGGGTGAGTTGTAATTACCGGTAGTATGTTAAGCAGACAATTTGAGGAAATCTGCACCATTTTTTTCAATATGGTGGCCATTCCCCCAGGTTAGGTTTTGGGGAATCTGTGTGTACTAATCATGGGTATTATACCCTGCAACCCTCAGTTCTTTATTCTAGTGTTCAGGACGGACTCTAATATCATGTGACTTTGCAGTGATATCACAAGCACTGAAAACTCACATGATAAAGTCGCTTGTAAAGCACTGTCCAGTAAAAATATTCACACGGAGGCAATTTCCCAACATATTGTTGAAGGCCAGTGATGAAGGAAGGGGGAACTGCGCCTGGGGCATGAACTGCCCGTGTGCCCCCTCCCACCCTCCACCCTCCCGCCCCTGGCTTTTACCCCATGGGCCATATTGGTGTTGCTTGGGGTGAGCCACCCCAGATGTCCTCATTGCAGCTACGCCTCTGTTGAAGGCGTTCATGGCCAGAATCAGCTGGCTGTTGTGAGTTTTCCGGGCTTTGTGGCCGTGATCTGGTAGTTCTGACTCCTGATGTTTCACCTGCATCTTGGCTGGCATCTGCAGAGACATGTCACTGTACAATGCGTTTCTTTCCGTGGCACAATGTGGAACAGAGAGAAATGCATCTAAAACTACCACGGCCACACCTTCTGGAAAACCCGCCACAGCCAATTTTCCAACAGGTGCATTGCTGGGAAAGGTGATCCCTCCACCCACCCCATCTCCAACTGGGGACGTGGCTCACCCGCCCTAGCGGAGGGAGGGGGAGAGGAGGGAGTGAGGTGTGGCATGCAAGGGAGGGGGAGGGGCCTGGCATCTGGACATGGCCCACCCACCCTAGCAGAGGGAGGGGGAGGGGAGTGAGTGAGTGAGTGAGGGCTGAGGGGGTGGGGATATGATTGAAGTCTATGAAATTCTGCATGGGGTAGAAAATGTCGACAGGGAGAAATTTTTCTCTCTTTCTCACAATACTAGAACCAGGGGGCATTCATTGAAAATGCTGGGGGGAAGAATTAGGACTAATAAAAGGAAACACTTCTTCACGCAACGTGTGATTGGTGTTTGGAATATGCTGCCACGGGAGGGTGGTGATGGCCACTAACCTGGATAGCTTTAAAAGGGGCTGGGACAGATTTATGGAGGGGAAGTCGATTTATGGCTACCAATCTTGATCCTCTTTGATCTGAGATTGCAAATGCCTTAACAGTCCAGGTGCTCGGGAGCAACAGCAGCAGCAGAAGGCCATTGCTTTCACATCCTGCACGTGAGCTCCCAAAGGCACCTGGTGGGCCACTGCGAGTAGCAGAGAGCTGGGCTAGATGGACTCTGGTCTGATCCAGCTGGCTTGTTATGTTCTTATGTTCTTATGAGGGGTGGCATACAAGGGAGGGGAGGGAGGGGGAGGGGTGGCCCCACTAGTTTGTTCCATGTTAATACCATTCCCTGGGCCCAAAACACGGCTATTGGCGCACGTGTTCAGTTTTCTGATACGATCAGCCGGACCGGCTTGATTTCAGCACCGTTGGTTGCTCTGAGCCATCGGCGCGCACTTGCTGAATAGCAGGAGAAAGAAAGGGAAAGAAATCATTATCCTTCCATATACGACGGGCTTAGTAGCATGACTGCTCCAGACATTTGGGCTAACAAAAAGATTCCTGGTAAAAAATGGATCATCTATGTAGGATCGCTTTATGGAGCAGTATATTTCCACAGTAAAGCAAGCTTGTATTGCCTGGGATTTATTTTTCCTGTAGCTGGCTGTTGCCTGCATTTTATATTTAATTCCACACATACCTTTAGATTTTATCTTCCAGGAGTGGGGTGGGGTGGGGGTGGGGAAATCCAGAGTTTATTTTCAGTGTTAAAGCAGTCAGGACCTGAAGTGATGTTCTCATTTGCTGCGTGCAGAAAGAAAGTCAGCCTCGCTGTGGCGGTGGGGGGAGGACCTGTTTGGAAGCTTTTGACCCCCCCTCCCCACACACATCTTCAGAGATGTGTGCTCCAGAGATAGGGAAATGAAGCATAATTACAATTGGGTTGCCTGCTCTGGGTAGGGAAAAACCTGGATTTGCGGGGGGGTGGGGGGTGGGGGTGGGGGGTGGAACCATGGGAGGGCAGGGTTTGGGCAGGGGAGCGATCTCCGCAAAGATCTCTAGAATGCTATAGAGTCCTCCCACCCAACAAAACAGCCATTTTATGCATGGGACTGATCTGGGTCACCTGCAGATCAGGTGTAATAGCTGGCAATCTCCAGGCCCTACCTGGAGATTAACAGCCCTACAGTGAAGAAGAAACAGAGAAAAATGTTAAGTCAGGTCCAGAATGAAAGGGACGTTTGAGAAAAAATGTGAAGAACTCCACTGTATTGCATGATGCAGTGCTTAGGGAGTGGCATCCTTGCTCTCTCTGGGTGTTATGACCCAGCTCATGGCTGGGGACTGCTCGGATGAGGTCTCAGGTATGCACAGGTTTGGTCCCAGAGTCCCAGGCAATGCCTTCAGACCCAGAGCCTCTAGAAATGCCTGCAGGACTACACCTAGGGGCTCAGACAGAGCCCATAGACTGGGAGCCACAGCCAGGCCCCATCTCCAAGACTCCTCAGCCTCCTGCCATCAAGCCGGGGAAGGCACTATGGCTCACTGTGTCTCTAGAGCCCCGGGAACAACAGTGAAGGAAGCTAAGTCCTTCAAATTCCCCATTCCTAAAACATTAAAAACCTTTCAAGGTAAAACCAAGAGCTTTGACATGTGTCTGAAAGCTGAAATGACTAACCTGAGGCTGAAGTACTTTGGTCACATTATGAGAAGACAAGAATCACTGGAAAAGACAATAATGCTCCGAAAGGTTGAAGGCAGCAGGAAAAGAGGAAAACCCAACCTATCAAGGAAGAAGAAGAGGAAGAGGCAGAAGAAGAAGAAGAGTTTGAATTTATATCCCCCCTTTCTCTCCTGTAGGAGACTCAGAGGGGCTGACAATCTCCTTGCCCTTCCCCCCTCACAACAAACACCCTGTGAGGTGGTGAGCTGAGAAGGCTCAGAAGAACTGTGACTAGCCCAAGGTCACCCAGCTGGCATGTGTGGGAGTGTACAGGCTAATCTGAATTCCCCAGATAAGCCTCCACAGCTCAAGAGGCAGAGCAAGGAATCAAACCCGGTTCCTCCAGATTAGATACACGAGCTCTTAACCTCCTATGCCACTGCCAGAAGAAGAAGAAGAGGAGGAGGAGGAGGTGGAGGAGTTTGGATGTATACCCCACCTTTCTTTCCTGTAAGGAGACTCAAGGTGGCTTACAAGCTCCTTTCCCTTCCTCTCCCACACCTTGAGAGGTAGGTTGGGGCTGACAGAGTTCCAAAGAACTGTGACTAGCCCAAGGTCACCCAGCAGGAATGCAGGAGTGCGGAAACACATCTGGTTGACCAGGCCAGGCAGCCACTCCAGGTGGAGGAGTGGGGAATCCAACCTGGTTCTCCAGATTAGAATCCACCTGCTTTTAACCACTACACCATGCCGGAAGCCACGTCACTCCATTTGCAAGACCTGAGAAAGGCTGTTTACACTAGGATGTTTGGGAGCACGTTCATTGACAAGGTTGCTATGAGTCAGAAGTGACTTGATTGCAGTTTAACACGCACGTACCTCACATATACAATAATCTAGAGGTCCTTTTTTTTTAAGTTTTACCCCATCACATCCACACATGGTGGTTTCCTATCGGGAACCATTCTCATATGCAGCTTTTAAAGCGCAGGATTGCTCCCAGCCCCCCCCCCCCCCCCAACAGTTTTCCTCTGGATTTCAATTGCATCTTGTTTTGTGTGGGATTTCTAACTTCTATTGTTGCAAAGAAGAATCGATGTTAATGACTCTAATGAGGCACCTTTGTGGATGGTGGGAAGAATTCACCTGGAGGGCGAGAGAGTTTACCCCCCCCCCCTCCCTCCCTCCCTCCCAACCGCCACTTTCCTTTGAGTTCTGAAAATCAATGGAAGTATTTAGGCATCTGAATGCTTGTAAAACCCGGCTTCTTTGCATAAAACTACATCCTTTGCATTTCAGAAACAAACAATCCAGTGCGATCTGGAACCACGCATGCCTTGAGGCTACACATTCCAGTCGTTTTAGGTGCAGCCTGTCTGCATAGGATTTAGTTCCTCAGCTGCAGTCTTTGGCAGGCTACCTGGAGGTCACCTTCCCTTCCCCTCCTTTACAGGAAGTGACTTCTGAGTACACCTAGGCTTGCCGAAGATGAAGTTACCAAAAAAAAGAGAAAAGAATTATAGCTGGGCTTGCTGCTGTGCCTTCCCCTCTTAGCAGGGGCTGGGTACTTTCCATCTGAGAGAAATGGAACTCATTTGGGTACTCTGGGAGGAAATGCAATCAAAGAGAGGCAAACTCGAACCAGCTGCTGCCCACAAAGGCATCTCACAAGACCCACCAGGATTTGTCAAAACAGTGGGGGGTCTGCAATTTTGAAGGGCAGGGAGAGGGGGAGAAGCACTTCTTGACCATTTTCTGCCCCAAAGCGCCTCTCCCGAGCAGCCTCTCCCCTCTCAAAACCCAAGGCACAGGTGTGCTTTTAGGATAGTTAAAGCAGGCGCACCTGCGGGAGTCCCCACCTGCGGGAGAAAAGCAGGGAGGAAATGCTGAGCCTTAGAGCAATGGTGGCGAAACTTTGGCACTCCAGATGTTATGGACTACAATCCCCATGGCCCCAATTGGCCATGCTGGCAGGGGCTGATGGGAATTGTAGTCCATAACATCTGGAGTGCCAAAGGTTCGCCACCACGGGCTTAGAGGGACAAAATAAACACATGCCCACCTCTTCCTCTTTAGAACTGCAGCCTGTTGAGTGTCTTTTTTCCCTTGCAACAACCATTTGAAGTAGATTAAGCTGAGAATGTGTGTCTGGCCCAAGATCACCCAGCAAGTTTTCTTGGCAGAGGGAGGATTTGAACCCAGGCACCAGCTCCTAAGAGAGAAGATGAACCCATGGACTGGTCCATTTCCCTCCTTCCCTTCCTTCCTTTGCCAAAAAGGACTAGCAGTAAAAGTAGATTACTAGCAGTAGGAGTAGACTAGCAAAACCACAGTAGTCATTGAGTTAGTTCATGTTAACCCCCACCGCTTTCTCTCAGGAGCTCAGGACAGAGGTGGGATCCAGCAGGTTCTCACAGGTTCCCGAGAGTAGGTTACTAATTCTTTGTGTGTGCCGAGAGGGGGTTACTAATGGGTGATTTTGCCACGTGATTTTTGCCTTAGTTACGCCCCTCCTCTCAGCAGTAGCACGCAGAACTTGAAGCAGTCTAGCAGGAGGTGCACCGGCATGTGTGGCAGCCTACGCCTGCGTGCATTCGTTTCCCGCCCAAGGACCGGCGCAGCGGCTGCATCCTTGCCACAGCCCTGCCCTCAGAATGCCTGGTCACACCCCCGTCATGCCCCGCCCAGCCCCATTGGCGCTACGCCACAGTTTGAATCCCACCACCATGGGAACCTGTTACTAAAATTTTTGGATCCCACCACTGGCTCAGGACTGTAGACGCATGGTGCTGGAAAGTCCCATCAAGTCCCAGCCGTTTTATGGCTACTCCATAGGGGTTTCACGGAAAGAAACCTTTGGAGGTGGTTTGCCATTGCCTGCCTCCACATGAGCTGAGAGACTTCTGAGAACTGTGACCGGGCCAAGGTCAGAAGCAGGCCTCATGCAGAAGAGCGGGGAATCAAACCCAGTTCTCCAGATCAGAGGCTGCCGCTCTGACACTCCTGCTCCTGCGCATTTTTAGCTTCACAACGTTGTAAAGTGGATTAGGTGGAGGGAGTGGGACCAACCATTTTCTTAGACTTGTGCATGGTGGAGTGGGGATTCAAGTGTGTATCTTAGAGCCTATCTGACACTCTAACCACTGTATTGTCAAAGGCTTTCATGGCCGGATTCAACTGGTTCTGGTGGGTTTTCCGGGCTGTGTGGCCGTGGTCCACCAGACCACAGCCACACAGGCTGGAAAACCCACCAGAACCACTCTAACCACTCTAACGCACTGCATCTACATGGTGTAGTAGTTAAGAGCAGGTGTACTCTAGTCTGAGAGAACTGGGTTTTATTTCCCGCTGTGCCATTTGAGCTGTGGAGGCTTATGTGAAGGTCTGAAATAGTTTGCATCAGGGAATGCTTGTAAATTTCGTTGTGCCTGCACAATGACAAAGAATGCTTCTTATCTGATCTGATGAACCAGATTAGCTTGTGCGACACATGCCAGCTGGGTGACCTTGGGCTAATCTCAGTTCTTTGGAGCTCTCTCAGCCCCACCCACCTCACAGGGTGTTTGTTGTGGGAGGGGGAGGGAAAGGAGATTGTAAGTCCCTTTGAGCCTCCTTACAGGAGACAAAGGGGGGATACAAATCAAAACTTCTCCTCCTCCTCCTCCTCCTCCTCTTCTATTAAATACTGTAGCACAATTTGCACTAACCTGGATGGCCCAGGCTAGCCTGATCTCAGAAGTTAAGCAGGGTTGGTGCTGGTCAGTACTAAGGAAGTCGAGGGTTTCTATGCAGAGGAAACAGTGCTAACCAGGGGCGGAGTGATGGGGAACTGCGGCTGGGGCATGCGCATGCCCTGCGCCACTGCCATGCCCCCATCTGCCCCACCCTGGAATTTCCCCCGCAACGCCCCCACCATGCCCCTGGAATGCCGTTGCCATGTCCCCGCAGGGGCGCACGCCCAGTGAATCGCACACCCCTTCTTGGCACTGCGCCAATGATGCTAACCACAGGATGCTTCCCTACCGTGTTTCCCCGAAAATAAGACAGTGTCTTATATTAATTTTGGCTCCCAAAGATGCGCTATGTCTTATTTTCAGGGGATGTCTTATTTTTCCGCTCCACAGCTGCATGCTCTGGTGTTCTGTTCGACGGGCGTGCTTCCAAACAAAAACTTTGCTACGTCTTACTTTCGGGGGATGCCTTATATTTCGCACTTCAGCCAAACCTCTACTACGTCTTATTTTCAGGGGATGCCTTCTATTCGGGGGAATAGGGTAGTTGTCTTCAGCAGGGCCGTGGCCTGCAAGCCGCTGTCGCGGCGAGACCTTGTTCTGTGCGGCGTGCTGCCTTGACTGTGTGCTTCCGCCCCCTTCCTCCCACCCCAGAATGACGTATTCTCTGGAAAATGTCCCTCCCCCTCCAGAGGCCAGGAGTGCCACTCTCTAGACCAGGGGTGGGCAATTATTTTTTCCATGGGGTCGCATAAGAAACAGAAAATATTGTGGAGGGCCGGGCCAAAAGGCGGGGGGGCAAGGCGCTTTTGAAAGCCCCGCAGAAGCCGGCAGTCAAGGCAACCGGCTTCTGTGGGGCTTTCAAAGACGCCTCGCTCCCCAGCACAGCAGGGGGCCCAGTCAGAGTCATCCGGCGGGCCGGATGTGGCCCGCGGGCCGTATAATGCCCAGGTCTGCTCTAGATGACACCTGGGGACCCCCTGGCATTACAGCTCATCTCCAGACTACAGAGGTTCGGTCCCCTGGAGAAACTGGATGCTTTGGAAAGCAGATTCTATGGCCTCTCCCCTTCTGAGGTCCCTTTCCTCTCCAGGCTCCAACCCTAAATCTCCAGGATTTCCCCCAACCCAGATCTGGCAACCCTACACCCCCCACTGGTGGCCAGGAAGAACTTAGCAACCCAGCCAGGGGCTCTGTAGCCCTTCCTGGGGGAGGGGGGAGAATGTACACCTACCGGCATGTGTCGTTTTGTGCGCCTGCCATCCAGATGCCAACCCAGAAAGGGAAGCACAGCCAGAAGCATTCCCCGTGCTGCAGACTTGTACAGTAATATCCAAATCTGCTTACTGTCTGCCACTGTGATTGAAGAAGTTTCTGTAATAATGTATTAGCTAAAGCTTCCAGATTATCCCCAAAACATCAGCTTGAACAAAGGGGTAATGCTTCTTTAATCCCGGCATGATCCAGGTTCCAGTCTCGGCAGGACATTAATTCACAGCTAATACACCGATCCCCCAGCAGTCTGCTCCTGTGCTGGCAGGGGAGGCCGCTGGCCAGTCCAGCTAGCCCAGTTCCAAGCCTTCCCCGGGCCAGACCGGGTCATCTCCTTATCCCTTCCAGCTGCTCCTTTGCGGAGGGGCCAAGAAAGACCTCCTCTCACACGGGCTTTCCCAGAAGCACTGAGAATCAGTGGGGAGGGCCGGCCCTGTCTACAGTGCCAATTTCTGTACTCTTCCACCCCCTACGGGCAAAAGGCGTCAAGATTTTAGTGCATCTTTGGACTGGGACAAAGAAACGAGACCTTTGCCACCCTGTCCTCCTTTAGATTTGCATCTTTACGGATACACTCATTTTTTGGCAAGTGCGCTCACAGTCACAAAATGCACATACACACACAACACTGTTGAAATGCCAGAGACCAGATTCCGCCCTGGAAGCCATTGCAGTCTGCAGGGCAGGGGGAGCCTCCAATGCATGGAGGTCAGGTGATGAATTGGAACTGACGGGTACAGACTAGGGGGGCTGGCCTCCAGGCGGCCTTGGAGATCTTCCTTAGTTACAGCTGATCTCCAGCCTAAACAGATCCCTTCCCCTGAGGGAAAAATGGCAGCTTTGGAGGCAGATCACATCCACAGAACGTTCCTCCTCTCCAGCGTGGTGTAGTGGTTAACAGCGGGTGCACTCTAATCTGGAGAACCAGGTTTAATTCCCCACTCTGCCACTTGAGCTGTGGAGGCTTATCTGGCAAACCAGATTAGCTTGTGCGCTCCAGCACATGCCAGCTGGGCGACCTTGGGCTAGTCACAGTTCTTCGGAGCTCTCTCAGCCCCGCCCGCCTCACAGGGTGTTTGTTGTGAGGGGGGAAGGGAAAGGAGTTTGTCAGCCCCTTTGAGTCTCCTTACAGGAGAGAAAGGAGGATGTAAATCCAAATTCCTCCTCCACCTCCTCCACCTCCTCTTCTCCTCTTCTCCTCTTCTCCTACTCCTCCTGCTCCTCCTGCTCCTCCTCCTGCTCCTCCTCCTCTCAAAACTGGGTTGGAAAAGTTTGGGAATGGAGCCTAAAGGGGTTGGGGTTTTATGGAGGGGAGGGGCTTCAATGGGGTATTATGCTATAGAACCCCCTTCCGAAGTGGCCGTTTTTTCCAGATCTCAGGTGTAGCCAAGGAGCTCTTCAGCTACCAACTGGTGGTTGACAAACCTCCCCCAAACTGCACCCTACACACTCTCTCCAGGAATCTTCCAGCTCTGAGCTGGCAACTCCATGTAACCCCGAATGCTTGCACACCTGGACAGCCAGGCAGTCTTGTACATTATCTACCTCGGGCATCTGTGGCACTCTGTTATATTTGTTCCTGTCTATTTGCTGCCAGATTGCCTTCCCTTTGCCCCTCACCAGTATCCATCTCCAGAGATGTGCTTCAGTCAACGGCTGTTCGAATGAGGAATGAAGAATGGTCTCATTGTGGCTCCTTCTCTGACTTATCACCCCATGATTTTCTTTTTGACTGCTGGGGCTGCAACTTCAGTGGGGAGACTGTCATGGAGGGGAAGGGTTGTTTAACCCTTTCCTGGCCATGCTGTCCTCCCACCAGTGGCATAGCTTCCATGGGGCGGGGCGGGGACAAATACCCCAGGCGGGCCCCCATTCGGTCACGTGGGGGATGGAAAATTACTGCCATATCCCTCTCCCTTCCTGCCTCAGTCACCCCCCTGCCCTGCCAGGCCACTCCTTCACAGAGGTGGGATCCAGCCGGTCCTGTGATGTAGCGCCAATGGGGCTGGGTGGGGCACGAAGGGGCGTGGCCGGGCATTCCAGGGGTGGGGCATTCCTGGGCGGAGCTGTGGCAAGGATGCAGCCGCTGCGCCGGTCCTTGGGCGGGAAACGAATGCACACAGGCGCAGGCTGCCACGCACGCCGGTGCACCTCCTGCTAGACTGCTTCATGTTCTGCGCGCTACTGCTGAGAGGAGGGGCGTAACTAAGGCAAAAATCACGTGGCAAAATCACCAATTAGTAACCCCCTCTCGGCACACACAAATAATTAGTAACCTACTCTCGGGAACCTGTGCCTGCGTGCATTCGTTTCCCGCCCAAGGACTGGTGCAGCGGCTGCGTCCTTGCTACAGCCCCGCCCAAGAATGCCCCGCCCCCGGAATGCCCGGCCACGCCCGTCATGCCCCGCCAAGCCCCATTGGCGCTATGCCACAGTTTGAATCCCACCACCATGGGATCCTGTTACTAAAATTTTTGGATCTCACCACTGCTCCTTCAGCTGGTACTTTGGCTAGGAAAACATCAGGTTCTTCAATGGCTGCCTGTTTAATAAAAGGGAAAGGAGGACGTGGAGCGATGCCCGAATAAGCCTCTCCTCTCAGTGAGATTCCCCACTTTCATTACTGCTGCCCTCCAGAGCAGATCAGAATTCTAACCTTAAACATTCAAATATAACAATGCAAACAGAATTGTGAGGTTTGTCGAGAGGGGGGATTCTTTGTATTTGTGTGCTGGCTTATGTGAAACTAAGTTTTCTATTTTCACGTGTCCCGGAATCCTACTGCAAAAGGAAAAACAAACAGAAAAAGGATAAATATCTCGCATGTTGTTGTCTGCTCTTGCTCTGAAGAGCGCAGGGCAGCAGGAGGGGGAGTGGTGTATTGGCTGGTACTCTGGAGAAAATGGCACCTTTGAAAGGTGGGCTCCGTGGCATTATGCCGCACTGAAGACCTTCTCCACCTCAAACCCTGGACTCCCCGGGCTCTACCCCCCAAATCTCCAGGCTTGTCCCATCCCAAAAAAGAAGAAGAAGAGTTGGATTTATATCCCCCTTTCTCTCCTGTAAGGAGACTCAAAGGGGCTTACAAAGTCCTTTCCCTTCCCCCCTCACAACAAACACCCTGTGAGGTGGGTGGGGCTGAGAGAACTCCAAAGAACTGTGCCTAGCCCAAGGTCACCCAGCTGGCATGTGTTGGAGTGCACAAGCTAATCTAGTTCACCAGATATGCCGCCACAGTTCAAGGGGCAGAGCAGGGCATCAAACCCGATTCCTCCAGATTAGAGTGCACCTGCTCTTAACCAGTACACCACACTACACCAAGATGGCAGCCCTAAAGGGCAGCACTGTAAACAATCATTGTAACAAAGGAAGGAAAGGAGAAAGAAAAGAGTGAGAGAAAAAAGAAAGGGGGGGAGAGAGGAAGAGAAAGAAGGAGAGAGAAAGAAAGAAAGAAAGAAAGAAAGAAAGAAAGAAAGAAAGAAAGAAAGAAAGAA
>NC_059438.1:34603364-34619068 GCF_021028975.2 Sphaerodactylus townsendi
AAAGAAAGAAAGAAAGAAAGAAAGAAAGAAAGAAAGAAAGAAAGAAAGAAAGAAAGAAAGAAAGAAAGAAAGAAAGAAAGAAAGAAAGAAGTAGGTAGAGGGGGAATCTGAAAGTGAGCACGTACGCAGTTGGAGCAAAGAGCCCCTGGTCAGAGGCCATGAGAGGATATTTGGGATCCTGGCAAAAAGAAAAAAAGAATGAGGACTCCCAGACCACACAGCCCAGCAGTAGCCATTGGCCAAAGTCCTTCTTTGCAAATCCTTTTTTTTTTTGCAAAAGGATATAAAGCTGATATCCCGAAGAAGACATTTTCCTGGGATTAAGCCCTACTGAATAACAGTGTGGACTTTGCTACTGAGCCTTACTGCTCCCTAAAATACTCAGACCCTGACAGCTATTTGCAAGAACACTCGGCAGGAAGCCTCCCAGCTTGCTCCAGCCTGTGAAGATTTTGGTGTCTCTAGAAGGCAATCTTCCACAAATGGCCCCCTTTTCATATGGTAACTGGGAAGAAATGATGCCTTCGCATTCCTGGAAATCTGAAAAGGTGCCCCCCTTTCAGGACCAAATGACCCACAGTCACCACAAGCCGAAGCTGCCCCTGGGCGAATGTTTCTTTGTCTCCTCTCAAAGCCAGATGCTAAGTGACATCCAAAAGCTTCCAGCTGCCGTCCCACAATGCACTCCACCTACCCCTGCTGGGCTGCCTGAACTTCCTTTCCCCAGAACTTCCTTTCCTGCTTTGCTTGCTTTCAGAGGGCCAGCATGGTGTCGTGGTTAAGAGCGGCAGACTCTTATCCGGAGAACCAGCTCCATTCCCCTCTCCTCCACATGAAACCTGCTGGGTGACCTCGGGCTGGTCACAGTTCTCTCAGAACTCTCTCAGCCCTACCTGTCTTCCAGGAGGGAAGAAGAAGAGTTTGGATTTATATCCCCCCCCTTTCTCTCCTGTAGGAGACTCAAAGGGGCTTACAAACTCCTTGCCCTTCCCCCCTCACAACACACACCCTGTGAGGTGGGTGGGGCTGAGAGAGGGACATGGTTCTGGATGGGCCAGCATGGTAGTAGAGACAATGGCCATTTATGCACTTCTGGCCTCCTTTGCAATAACCGTATATTCCCTTTGGGTTGGATTCTCCATGACACACGCAGTTCTCTCTCTCCCAAACTTACCATGCTGCAGATCAGAGAATCTCCTTAGTTTCTGAAACCCCTAACAGTGTGACTTTTTCTCTCCCTTCGCAGGGAAAGCAAAGGGATACAGTGTGTCTTTGGCTTGCATTGGATTTTCTTGTTCTCCCCACCTTCCCCTGCCCACCCAGCAGCTGTTCCTCACATTCTTTGGGGCAGCACATTCTTTGGGGCAGCACTTCAGAGCTTTTTAAAAAACCAATGCTCTCAGTCTATGGATGAAGCAGTGGACAGGTGACATCTACATGGAATTTACATGGAGTAGCAAAATAACACTAGACCCAAGACAGCACGCACGTGCGCGCGCACACACACACAAACAAGGCATAAGAACATAAGAACATAAGAACAAGCCAGCTGGATCAGACCAGAGTCCATCTAGCCCAGCTCTCTGCTACTCTCAGTGGCCCACCAGGTGCCTTTGGGAGCTCACATGCAGGATGTGAAAGCAATGGCCTTCTGCGGCTGTTGCTCCAGATCACCTGGTCTGCTAAGGCATTTGCAATCTCAGATCAAAGAGGATCAAGATTGGTAGCCATAAATCGACTTCTCCTCCATCAATCTGTCCAAGCCCCTTTTAAAGCTATCCAGGTTAGTGGCCATCACCACCTCCTGTGGCAGCAAATTCCAAACACCAATCACATGTTGCGTGAAGAAGTGTTTCCTTTTATTAGTCCTAATTCTTCCCCCCAGCATTTTCAATGAATGCCCCCTGGTTCTAGTATTGTGAGAAAGAGAGAAAAATTTCTCTCTGTCAACATTTTCTACCCCATGCATAATTTTATAGACTTCAATCATATCCCCCCTCAGCCGTCTCCTCTCCAAACTAAAGAGTCCCAAACGCTGCAGCCTCTCCTCATAGGGAAGGTGCTCCAGTCCCTCAATCATCCTTGTTGCCCTTCTCTGCACTTTTTCTATCTCCTCAATATCCTTTTTGAGATGTGGCGACCAGAACTGGACACAGTACTCCCAAGTGCGGTCGCACCACGGCTTTATATAAGGGCATGACAATCTTTGCAGTTTTATTATCAATTCCTTTCCTGGTGGCACCTGGTGGGCCTCTGCATCAGAGAGCAACCTCCCCAGCTGTACATTGCACAGAGAGGAGGGAAGGCAAGGGAAAGCCTGAGGCTTTGGAGAGCCATTTTCATTCAGAGTGGACCGTGACTCCGGCTTGAGAGAAGGCAGTTTCAGATGTGAAGCAAAAATCCAGCAGTCTCTGCTGCTTCTGGGCTGCCAATAAAGCAAAAGAGAGTCCCTTTTCTCTCTACCACGTCTGAGTGGTGCTTTGGGAGCCACACGGCTCCCTAATTAGCGTCCTTGTGTGATTTAAGATGTTGGTTTTAATTTTATAAAGCTTTGAATGGTTTTCCTTAGAGGCCCACACCTCTCCTTTTGGTGCGCTACCAAGGCTGCAAAGCGACTCCGAGGCCCTTAGGTCTGTTTAGAAATAGAATAAAGCATGGGGGTTTGTTTGTTTTATTAAGTTAACGTTTCATGTTAGCAGAGTTGCGGAACTCTGATGTAGACATGTAAGGCTGACCGTGCTGGTGCTCAGGTTCGCTTTAATCAGCACATGTGCGTAGCGCAGTCGGATCGGCGTGTTGTTGCGCTGGGCTCGGAAACAAATTGGGAGCCACAGCGGATGAAACGAGACGGGAGCGACGCCGTCCCTCCAACCTCCTTGAAGCAGGATTCTCGCATCTGCATTCTGTGGACTCTGGACACTCTTCAAGGGCAGTCCCACATATGTGCATTACAGTAATCTAGTCCAGAAGTTACATATTTAATGGTTCACTTTCTCCAAGCTTCCCCTCCCACTTTTGAAAAACAGAGTATTGTCAGGTTTGTGAATGACTCCACATCCGTTGGGGAAGCCCCGACTGCGATGTGGAAGGTCACCTTTTTGCAAAATGAGGATTGGTGGGACTGTTGGGAAAAAGGGATAGGGTTGCCACCCTCCAGTCTGGAGATCTCCCAGAATTAAAACTGAGCCTCAGACTTCTGGGATTAATTCCCCTGGAGAAAATGGCTGTTTTGGAGGATGCACTCCATGGCTCTACACCAGTGGTGGGATCCAAAAATTTTAATAACAGGTTCCGACGGTGGTGGGATTCAAACAGTGGCGCTGCCGCACACACGCACTTCCAGTCCCTATTGGGCAGGGAGGTTGCTTTAGTAACCCCTTCTCGGCACTCCGAAAAAATTAGTAACCACTTCTAGAGAAGTGGAGAGAACTGGTTGGATCCCACCTCTGCTCTACACCCTGTCTTGGTCCCTCCGCTCTGCAAACCCCGTCTTTACCCCTGAAACCTACAGGAATTTCCCAACCCACGTGACCAGGAAGAGGGCAAGGCAGCAGCGTGGCCCCACCCCCAATCTTATAAAAGCAAAGGCCCCAGCACGGAGCCGTCCAGTTGCTTCTGTCCTCCCCAGAGGGGAGGGCAGAAGGGACTGCCGGCTGTCGGCTCACCTGCAGCTGGGAGGGGGTGGGGCTCAGGGGTGGGGCCAGGGGTGGGGCCAGGGGTGGGGCCAGGGGTGGGCCCCGCCCCAGGCATAGCGGGGGGGGGGCACCCAGAGAACAGATCTCTCCAGGTGCCATTTTCCCGCAGTACACCTCTGCAACCCTGGGATCTGAAGACAATTGCGGGATACAGATATGGTTTGGAAGGAGAGATTTCCCAAAAGGCTTCCTTGCCTTTGCTTTTAAGCCAAAGGGGCTAATTGGTGCAATTAACAGCTCCAAGCAATCCACCAGCTTCCCCCGTGACATTTGAAGAACGCACAAATAAACCGTGCAGGCTGGCAGGCGGGTTGGCAAGCTGGATTTTCTCAGGAGCGGAGTCCTTCATACGAAGCGTTTGCTGTCCCAAAGCTTGGCTTGAATGCTTTGGAAAGGAATTAAGATGCTTGGGGCACACGTCTGTACGAAGGTCCAACAGTTGGACAGAGCCTCCATGTGTAGAGACAGTTTACCTCCGAATGCCAGCTACTCGGGGCAAGGAGGAAGGAGAGAAGGCCGGCTGCATGTCAGCTGATGGGCATTTGGCCAGTATGTGTTGGGAACAGGATGCTGAGCTACGGAGCCTGATCCAGCTCGGAGGAGGAGGAGGAGGAGGAGGAGGAGGAGGAGGAAGAAGAAGAAGAAGAAGAAGAAGAAGAAGAAGAAGAAGAGGAGGAGGAGGAGTAGGAGTTTGGATTTATATCTCCCCTTTCTCTCCTGCAGGAGACTCAAAGGGGCTTACAATCTCCTTGCCCTTCCCCCCTCACAACAAACACCCTGTGAGGTAGGTGGGGCTGAGAGAGCTCCCAGAAGCTGTGACTAGCCCAAGGTCACCCATCTGGCGTGTGTGGGAGTGCACAGGCTAATCTGAATTCCCCAGATAAGCCTCCACAGCTCAGGCGGCAGAGCGGGGAATCAAACCCGGTTCCTCCAGATTAGATACACGAGCTCTTAACCTTCTACGCCACTGCAGTATAATCCAAGAAGACCCCTGGGCTCGTGGAAGCCCCCAGAACTCTAGGCCTGTGCCTTCCGTCTCTGCATGGAAGAGAGAATTGCCGGGGTGGGGGGCAGGCTTGCTTAATCCAGCTCTTGGCCGGACTCCGTGCCTTTCCCCCAGTGCCCCCAACTCCCTGCAAACAATAAACCAAGTGCCCTATTTACAAGCAGATTTTGTTTTTGTTTTGTTTTGTCTTTGCATTATCTGCTTCCTGTGCCAGAGGAGCTCTCCAGTCGAGCTATTTGTGTTGCATCCCTCCTAAACGCTGCTGCCGCTGCTTCAAGAACCGGGTGTGATTTCTTGGAGACGCTTTTTTCTCCCCCCATTGTTTGTCATTAAAAGAAATATCAAGTTCTTCTCTCCATCTACATTTTAATGGCACCATAGGAGGCGGCTGTGTATTTTCACTCGTGGCTGAGTAAACAAAAGAAATAAAGGCTGTGATGATTAGACTGCCAGAGAAAAGGGCCATTTTCAAAAGGCGAAAGCTTTCCCCTGCTGATCGACAGAAAGTGGCTGTTCGGGAAGGCATCGGCGGAGGGGGAGACTGCTCAGAAACCCCCCCAACTGCCCCTGGAGCACTGCTTGGGGGGGGGGGACAAAAGGGGGTGCTGGGACCAGGGAGGGCTTTTGGCGCATCCTTGCATTGTGCAGGCCACATCTGGCAGCCGCTTGTCCAGAATGAGCAATCCCTACAGAGCACCGGCTTATTCGACTGACTTAAACGTGTAGGTGTTTTATTTTGCAGGCTGCAGGGTTAAGCGCCGTAATCAAATGCCTTTACAAAGCCACCGCCTTAGTTAAAGGGATGCAGAGAAGGGCGGCCTGGCTCCACAACGGCACTGTTCATTCCCCAGTTGTGCTCCCCTGCCACCGGCATGCCGATTGACTCGAGAGTGAGATCGGCAGGAATCCTGGCTGTGCTGTGGCCAGGTGACCTGCACGTTCCTGCCTTTTCATTGGGTGCAAAGATCCTGGGAGGCGGCACTGGGGTCATTTAGGGTAACCGCATTTGTTTAAGGATCAAAAGCCGGAGTGACTCAGGCCAGTCTGAATACTCAGATGCTCTCTCTCTCTCTCTCTCTCTCTCTCACACACACACACACACACACACACACTCTCACACACACTCACTCTCTCTCTCTCTCTCACACACACACACACACACTCTCTCTCTCACACACTCTCTCTCACACACACACTCTCTCACACACACACACACTCTCTCTCACTCTCACTCTCTCTCTCACACACACACACACACTCTCTCTCTCTCTCTCTCTCTCTCTCTCACACTCTCTCTCTCTCTCTCTCTCTCTCTCTCTCTCTCTCTCACACACACACACACACACACACACACACACACACACACACATATATGTGGGTTGCCAATTTCCAGGTGGTGGCTAGAGATCTCCTGAGATTACAGCTGCTCTCCAGGCAACAGAGATCTCCTCACTTAGAGCAAATGGCTGCTTTGGAAGGGGGGACTCCGTGGTTTTATCCCTCACTGAAGTCCTTCCCTTCCTTAAGCCCCACCCTCCTCAGGCTCCACCCCCACAATCTCTAGGTATTGCCCAACCCATAGCTGACAACCCTAACCCACAAACCCACAAACTGTATTGTTATTCCTACCTCTATTGCAAAGTGCAGGGCCTCTCTCTTGCTGGGTCCAAGTGGATCACATTACGGAAAAATGGGCCCTTCAGCAGTCAGAATCGCCCCCCCCCCTCCCGGAAACTTCATTATCAAAAACGTCAGAGAGAAGGAAGAGAGCGATCATGACCAATACTTGAGAAAGCGTGCTGCTAAAAGGGCCTGCCTGTCATTGCCATATTGGGGTGGCCAACCTATGGTGCTCCAGCAGTGGCGTAGTGGTTAAGAGCAGGTGCATTCTAATCTGGAGGAACCAGGTTTGATTCCCCACTTTGCTGCCTGAGCTGTGGAGGCTTATCTAGGGAATTCAGATTAGCTTGTGCACTCCCAACACATGCCAGCTGGGTGACCTTGGGCTCGTCACAGTTCTTTGGATCTCTCTCAGCCATACCTACCTCACAGGGTGTTTGTTGTGAGGGGGGGAAGGGCAAGGAGATTGTCAGCCCCTTTGAGTCTCCTGCAGGAGAGAAAGGGGGGATATAAATCCAACTTCTTCTTTATGGACTACAATTCCCATCAGCCTCTACCAGCATGGCCACCCCTATAACCTTGTACCTTTAAGCTGTCCCGTCTGGATTGGGAAAGTTCTGGAGATTTGGGGGCGTGAAGACTGGGAGGGTGGGTTTGGGGGTGGGGGCCTCTTCAGTGGGGCATAAGGCCGTAGAATCCACATTCCAAAGTGGCCATTTTTTTCCCAGGAGAACTGATCTGTGTCCCCTGGAGGTCAGTTGTTATCCCAAGAGATCTCCAGCCACCCCCTGTAGGTTGGCAATTACAGGTTGGCATGGCCCAGAGCGAGGAGGCCGGGACTATCTTGTTGGCTTCTTCTGAGCACGCAGCCTCGGAGAGAAGCTCCGCCTCCTCTGGCTCTTTGCTTTGGTCACTAGGAAACATGGGACTCCCCGGTATGAAATCCAGAACAGAGTGGCTGGCCTGAGTTGGGAATGGGGCCCTGGTGCCAAGGGGCTGCTGCCGTTGGGGCCTTCCTTGGAGCCCCTGGGCCACTTGATAGGCTGTCCAGGCCAGGCAAGAGATGGGGCAGGAGTGTGGGGGTCAAAGCAAGGCAGAGAGGCTTAAAATGGAACCTGTTATAGCTTTAAAAGGGGCTTGGACAGATTGATGGAGGAGAAGTCGATCTTTGGCTACCAATCTTGATCCTCCTTGATCTGAGGTTGCAAATGCCTTAGCAGACCAGGTGCTCGGGAGCAGCAGCAGCAGCAGAAGGCCATTGCTTTCACCTCCTACACGTGAGCTCCCAAAGGCACCTGGTGGGCCACTGTGAAGAAGAAGAAGAGTTTGGATTTATATCCCCCCTTTCTCTCCTGCAGGAGACTCAAAGGGGCTTACAATCTCCTTGCCCTTCCCCCCTCACAACAAACACCCTGTGAGGTTAGGTGGGGCTGAGAGAGCTCCGAGAAGCTGTGACTAGCCCAAGGTCACCCAGCTGGCGTGTGTGGGAGTGTACAGGCTAATCTGAATTCCCCAGATAAGCCTCCACAGCTCAGGTGGCAGAGCTGGGAATCAAACCCGGTTCCTCCAGATTAAATACATGAGCTCTTAACCGCCTACGCCACTGCTGCTCCTTAGTGAGTAGTGAATAGCAGAGTGCCAGACTAGATGGACTCTGGTCTGATCCAGCAGACTCGTTCTTATGTTCGTAGAGTGTCCTGGTGTAAATGTTTCGTTAGGAGAAGAGACTGAAAAAAATTTATCCTTTGGACTTCACATCACATCCCCCGTCTTTCAGATGCCTTAAAAGAGTTTTTCTCCCATGCGTTTTTGTTGGGTTTTGCTGGAAAATCACCACGCAAGGCTAGACAATGGCAGCCTTACAGAGCCCCTCCGAGTGAAGGAGGCACAGAAACAAAGACTGTAATTTTCTTCAACCTGCTCATTTGTAAGCAAATATATAGGATTTGCATGGACACAAACACCAGGCTACCCAGCAGCACTCCCGGATTGCAGCAGCACTATTGGACTGTGTGCCTGGCGGGTTCCCTGCCCTCTTCCAGGCAACAGGGATCCCTGCTGAGAAACATGATCATCAGGGGTTGGGAAACCTCACTCAGTCAAAGAGAGAGAGGCACAGGCAAACGCACCAAGGGCCATGACACACAAGGTCTCTGCCTCGCAAATGTCTGTCACGGCAAGATTTCTTGTATGGGTGTATTTTCCTGAGCCCCGTTTTCACTCTCCATTCTCCCCACGGCAAGCAAGACCACTTGCGGTGTGACTCTAACGTGCATGGCCAGAGCTGGGCAGATTTGCCAGTGAGCACAGCTTTGGCCCTCACATCTTTCCTCTGCCCATGGCCAGCCTACCTAGCTTCACTTCTCCCAATCCCCCATGCTGTTCTTCTGCACCTTTCCACTCAGGGCACCTCCCTGTTGCTGACTCCTTCCTTTAAACCACGGGTCTGCAACCTGTGGCTCTCCAGATGTTCATGGACTACAAATCCCATCAGCCAATTTGCCATGCTGGCAGGGGGTGATGGGAATTGTAGTCCATGCACATCTGGAGAGCCACAGGTTGCAGACCCCTGCAAACAGTATTAAATACCAGGGCTTTTCTGGCACATCGTGGAAGGGACAACTGGGAATCTGGAGAGCTTGAGAAAAGGAGGCTCACGTTGTCTCTTTGCGGTTGGTGCGCCACCATTGCTCCCTCCTCCCTTTCCGCCATAGAAGAGAATTAGTCACTCGGTGCCAAACAAAGAAGGGTTGAAAAAGAGTTGGGTTTATTTCCCTGCTTTCTCTCCTGTAAAGAGGCTCAAAGGGTCTTACAAACTCCTTTCCCTTCCCCACTCACAACAAACACCCTGTGAGTCAGGTGGGGTGGAGAGAGCTCCGAAGAACTGTGACTAGCCCAAGGTCACCCAGCTGGCGTGTGTTGGAGGGCACAAGCTAATCTGATTCACCAGATAAGCCTCCACAGCTCAAGTGGCAGAGCGGGGAATCAAACCTGGTTCCTCCAGATTAGAGTGCACCTGCTCGTAACCACTACACCACGCTGGCTCTCAGTGATCCCTTGTTCAAACGTTTTTATATCAATATCAACACGGTGCACCAATAGAAAAATTATGCCTCTTTTTTGTGAAGGGAGGGCTTTTTGGTGCTTTTTCCTTGGTTGAGGGCATGTCCCAATGACATCTCCCCTTGCCCTCTTAAGCCCTGTTGCAAAGAGAGCGAGAAACCATGGGGAGAAAAAGGGGCAGTGGGTAATAATAACCTACCTGCCCCAAAACAAAAGACTCCCTGGTGAATTGTATTTGGGACTGTGGCAAGCTCGCCATGCATTATGGGCCTGTGTATGTGTTCTGAGCAGGGCTAAACCGGCTGCAGAGCTGAATCTGTCTGTGACCAAACAGCCCTGCCAAATGGGCTGGGCTGGGCTGGGGAGCATGTCACCCAGTTTCTTCCTCCCCGTTCCAATCCGAAGTCTGGCTGCTGCGGGCCGCCTTCTTTTCCTGCCAGTTGTTGTCACATGACTCAGGCAGGGTGGCATCGGACCAGGCGAGCTGTACCCCCAAACCAACATTAAGTGCACATATTAAACAGACAAGCGTACTGATAGAGAAGCAATCTGAACACATGGAGTCCAGCTTCATGCATTACTGGGGCAGCATCCCGAAAGTAGCCAGGGCGTGGTATAAGACCCTGTTAAAAGGCCCAACGCTCTGCTGCCCGGCCTGCCTCATTGCAGGACCTCCTCCTGACTCGCCCGGCTGCAAACCTCCATTCTGCAAAAGAGCTTGAATCTGGTTTCTCCTCCCTTCATATCCCTGCTGGCTTCATGTTGAGGAAGCCCGGGCCAGGCCTTGGAGGCTGATTTGCCCAAGCTCAGCTTTTTCCTGGCCAGAAGGCTGAGACGTGTCTTTTACTCTGAACTGGAGCTCTCCCAGTGAAAGATTGAGGGCTCCTCCAGGCAGAAAGAGGGCACCTCAGCCCCGGCTCCCGGGCAATACAAGGACAAGTGCAGCTGCTCCTGAGGCGGCGGGCTTAAGAGGGACATTTCGGGGAGAAAGGTTTTGTTTGCATTTTGAACGGACGGAGCAGTTTTCAGAGGAAGCACCTTTTGGGGCAATAAGGCCACTGGAGTGGAGGTGTGGGCATCAGGAGCAGCAGTGGCATAGGAGGTTAAGAGCTCGTGTATCTTATCTGGAGGAACCAGGTTTGATTCCCAGCTCTGCCGCTTGAGCTGTGGAGGCTTATCTGGGGAATTCAGATTAGCCTGTACACTCCCACACACGCCAGCTGGGTGACCTTGGGCTAGTCACAGCTTCTCGGAGCTCTCTCAGCCCCACCTACCTCACAGGGTGTTTGTTGTGAGGGGGGAAGGGCAAGGAGATTGTAAGCCCCTTTGAGTCTCCCTCAGGAGAAAAAGGGGGGATATAAATCCAAACTCCTCCTTCTCCTCCTCCTCCTCCTCTTCCTCTTCCTCTTCCTCTTCCTCTTCTTCTTCTTCTTCTTCTTCTTCTTCTTCTTCTTCTTCTTCTTCTTCTTCTTCTTCTTCTTCTACCTGCCCTTGCCCTTCCAAAGCTGCTCAAAAACTCAACTGGGTCAAGACAGAGGGCATCTTATCCCGCGTTCTGTTTGCAGAGAGGCCCATCAGATCCTTCTGGGAAGGCCTCAAGTAAGACAATGGTGGGGTTTAGGGATTATAGCAGAAGGGGTGTGTAGGGGTTAGCGAGGGGTCCCTAACACGGTGCCGACGGGCGCCAAGCTGATGTCTGACACCTTTCCTGGCGCCTGCCAAGTGCTTTTAGAAAGTGGCCACGGCGAGGTGGAGCTTTTGCCCAGCGGGATTTCTGATTGGCCACTGGAGATTTGATTGGGTGTGCAGGTTTTTTTTAAAAAAATGTTGCTTCAGCAACAGTGGTCACCTCAGCCCACGAATCTTCGCTGTATGTCTGAAGGGGAGCTGTGACAGCCATTTCTGTGGCTGGTTCAGCTCCTACGGCGGCCATTTTGCGGCCGCCATTTTGCAACTGTGCCCACCGCGCTGTGTCAGAATTCCAAAGATGCCGGTGGGCTGACAAAGGTTGGGGCCCCGAGTTAAGAGTATTGGACCGTAATACGGGTTCAAATCCCTGTGCTGTTCCTGGGTGACCTTGGGCCAGACAATCTTTCTCAACCTAGTCTCCCTCATATGGCTGAGGTGAAGCAAGGCTGGGGAAAGAGGAAGGGCAGGACAAAAATGTAATTAAAAACCCAAGAATTGGCAGCTCCGAGGTGCCTGAAAGAGGTGAGTTTGGTACCCTGTACTCCAGGAGGGTCTTTCACCCCTCCGCTGGCACCCAAACTCCACCTGGCACACAAACCTCAACAATCAGCCAACAGATACACAACATGACGGCACCCCGCCCCCCCCCACAACAAAGATGTGTGCGTGGGGGGAAGCGAGAAAGTAGGGAAAAGACACAAAACGCCTCCCGAACAAAAAAAGACAGAAATCCATGCTGAGCCAAAATCCAGCATACAACAGGAAACCGCTGCTGTTACCATGGCAACATCTCGCCAATTACAACATCGCTGTGGACACACTGCGAGAGCGGAGATGTTAATCGCGATGAAATGAATCCTGCAGAAAGCCCGGCGGAGTCAAGCGACCCTCGCCTCCGGGGTTGCTCAGGGATGCTCCTACACCCCCGGAGCCCTCTGGGCGGAGGGGACAGGGAGAGAAACGGAATGAGATTTAATAAGTCAAAAATGCAAAGGGGGGGGCTCCTTCTCTTGAGACACAGAGGGATGCTACGCCCTCCCCAAACAAGCCTGCACGGCGTGCAGAAGTTGTGCGGGATTCCCCTTGGCTGTCACTTCTGCACTGTAAAGGTGTCACAACTATTAGGGTTGCCAGCCTCCAAGTGGCACCTGGAAATCTCCTGGATTTTACAACTGATCTCTGAACTACAGAGATCAGTTGCCCCAGAGAAAATAGATGCGTTGGAGGGTGTACTCTATGGCATTTAGCCCAGCTCTCTCTTCCCCAAATCCAGCCCCCTCCTAGGCTCCCCCCACCAACAAAATTCCCAGTAATTTCCCCGCCTGAACTTGGTAACCCTGAACACAGGACTTTGCCATACCTGCTAATTTCCCCTCCTTGCCCTGAGTCATCATGCCCAAGAGTCTGTCCTCTTGGCAAAACCCGCCCCTGAAAGAAATCTTGTTCTAAGTAGGGACTGTATCTAAAAGCGAAGGAAAGCATGTAACGGAACTCCTGCGGGATCCGGTGGCGGAGAAACATGAATCTAGTGAGCCGCGTGGCTGGAAGGCTCCCCTCTCACTTTTATTATTATGGTTTATCATTTTGCAACACCCTGAAGTGTGCTAGGCGTTTTATGGAGATAGTAAGGCCATAGAAGCTGAGCGGCAAAGATCTTATAGCTAAATGTTAGGCTGGGGGAAGAGGAAAGAGCAAAGAGAATCATTCTCTCCGCAGAGGCCTGGATGGCTCCAATTATGTATTGCATCAGTGCCAGGAGGCTGAATTGCTCAGGATGCCAACAGGTGCAAAAGGAGGGAGACGCTTTTGGCCAGGTGTGGTTGTCCTGACTCCAGACTTCTCCGCCAGCTGGCCTGAAGGCAGGGAACAGACTAAGCAGGAGCGACTTCACTTGCAAGGAAAAGGGGTCCTGGGATGAAAGTCTCCTCCAGTGACCAAGTGGGAAATAGAGATGCCATCTTCCAGGTGAGACGTAGAAGTTGTAGTTGGGAATTGTAGTCCATGAACATCTGGAGAGCCACAGGTTGCTGACCTCTGCCCTAGAAGCTTGCTGGGTAACTTTGGACTGGCCTCACCTACTTCATAGAGTTGTGGTAAAGATAAAATGGAGCACAGGGGGAGGATGTGAGCCATTTCAGTCCCCACGGAGGAGACCGGCAGAATATAAATGAAGTGAATAAAATATAACAAATAGTACAAATAAAAATGAAAAGGTCAAAGTAAAGGTAGCTGCGTGTGGAAGCACCGGATCGTTTCTGACCCATGGGGTGACATTACATCACAGCATTTACTCAGCAGACTTTGCTTGCGAGGTGGTCTGCCTTTGCGTCCCCCAGTCGTTTACCCTTTACCCCTAGCAAGCTGGGGACTTGTTTGACCGATCTCAGAAGTTTGGAAGCCTGAGTCAACCTTGAGCCGGCTACCTGAAACCGACTTCTGTCGGGATCGAACTCAACGAGCACCAGAATGACCCCAGAGATCAAACGAGCCACTGGAAAGTTCCTATTGGGCTTAATGAACTTACATCATCGAAAAGAGAGAATAAGTCCAAAGCCCCGGCCAGAAGCTTAGCAGAGCAGAGGCAATAGCCAGGTGGAAGCTGACTCCTTTCATGGCCACACCTCCGGACCACCCATGCTACGCCGGGGGGCAGGGTACTGAGACACTGGCATGGCGCTCAGAGCCATATTCCAACCCCAATTCCCTGGGGAGGGCAAATCCATACATGTGGCCCTGCGTCACTCCCAGCAGTGGATCTGTCCCCCTTTGGGATGGGGTTTCAAAGAGGCCAGTTGTAACCATTACCAGCCCTGCTCAAGGGTGTCCTGCTTGGTTATGGCCACGCTCCCTCCGCGAAGTCGCAGGCAGAAGGTGGAGGGATGCAGTACACAACAGGCAGCGTTGCTTAAAAAAAAAACGTTAAGGACTCTTCAGAAGCGGAAAATGCAAGGATCAGCATCTGATTTGTTAGAAGCTTCGTGATAAAGGCGCTCTCTTTGTGCTGCCTGAGCAGCCGTTCCAAAGCTCTTTGAGGTGACTACCTATTTACACTTCAAAAGGAGGAAGCTGGAAACATTTTGCTGTTGAGAAGGCTTCTTCTCCGCGCGATTGGCCCCGGACAGAGGGCAGCATCAGGCGCTGTTGCCGTACTTCAATGCTAACCTAAAACGACTCTCAGAGACACACAAAGCCTCAGTTCTCGCCCTGCTGATGTCGATTCTGTCAAGGCCACCCCTCAAAAACCCAACAGGGGAATGGGAGAGAGAGGCCCTCAGTACGCCGGTAACATCTGTACTCGTGAAACCCGTCAATTGGATGGGTCCCGTGGTGGGATTCGGCTGGTTTACACTGGTTCGAGTGAACCGGTAGCTAACTGCTTGTCCAGTTCGCGGAACCGGTGAATAAATCCCACCACTGCCCAAAGGCCTGGCAGATTGTGCCCTCAACCATTCAAAAAGTCCCCGGCGCCCAGCTAAGGGCACCAGCTGCCAGGCCTTTGGGCCTCTGGGGGTGAGGGGTAGAACTGAAGCCTTCCAGTTCCTCCTCCCCTGGAAGCTTGCGTGTGCCCGTCTGTCTGGTGGCCCGGCGGCTGGCTCCCTTAGCTGGGGATCGGGGATGCAAAAAGTCCCCGCCCCCCACTCAAGCACATCAGCCACCAAGCTTTGGCCTTCGCTTCCTCCCCTGGGCTCCCTGCAGCCCGACTTCTGCCCTCCCCAGAGCTTGGGGAGAGCAGGAGCTGAGCTGGCCTCCAGGGACGTGCTTTTAAAAGTCACCTCTTTTGGCTGGACCTGGCTTCAAGGATAAGGTGACCAGCCGTCCCGCTTTTGGCGGGACACTCACGCTTTCCCGCAATGTGTCCTGCGTCCCGCGGGATTTTAAAATTGTCCCAATTAGGCAATGCGCTCCTGCGGCCGCGTGCGCCTCCTGCGCCCCCCCCCCCGCGTTACAGGAGTAAAAATCTGATCACCTTATTCAAGGAGGAACCTAAACCACTCTCAAAGTTCTACCAGAAGGATGCCATGATAACCTTGTGAACAGAATGAGAAGGCATGACTTAGAAGATCCTCGTGCTTGATGAATTCATCCTTCGTTGGATAACTGCACCCAATGAATATTCATTAATGGCTTCGTGTCAAACTGGTGGGTGATGTCAGGGGATGCTGCAGCCCTCTGTTGTTCACAGTTTTTGTAAAATGCTTGGACGAAGGTGCCAAGGAGATGTTTTTCAGATCTGCGGATGACACAGAGCTAGATGGAATGTCCAATGAAAACAGGATTCAAAATTATGTTGACAGCCTGGAACGCTGAGCCAAGTTCGAGCAATGAATTTAATCACTGATAAGTGTAAAACTTTAAACTCGGAGTCAAAATAACTGAGGCCCAAGTTTAGAAGAGGGGAGACATGGCTTGGCAGTGGTACATGTGAGAAGGATCTGAGGGTCTTCTAGCGATATCCTATAAATCCTGAAATTCTGCAGAAGAGCTTCAAAGAGAAACTCCAACAGGAAATTTTTGAATGAAGGTGAACATTGTCTTTTGATTAGGTCTTAACAAGGACCTGTCCTTTCTTTCTCACCATAGAAAAAGAAGAAGAAGAAGAAGAAGAAGAAGAAGAAGAAGAAGAAGAAGAA
>NC_059438.1:34619167-34621667 GCF_021028975.2 Sphaerodactylus townsendi
AAGAAAGAAAGAAAGAAAGAAAGAAAGAAAGAAAGAAAGAAAGAAAGAAAGAAAGAAAGAAAGAAAGAAAGAAAGAAAGAAAGAAGTTGGTAGAGGGGGAATCTGAAAGTGAGCACGTACGCAGTTGGAGCAAAGAGCCCCTGGTCAGAGGCCATGAGAAGATATTTGGGATCCTGGCAAAAAGAAAAAAAGAATGAGGACTCCCAGATCACACAGCCCAGCAGTAGCCATTGGCCAAAGTCCTTCTTTGCAAATCCTTTTTTTTTTTTTGCAAAAGGATATAAAGCTGATATCCCGAAGAAGACATTTTCCTGGGATTAAGCCCTACTGAATAACAGTGTGGACTTTGCTACTGAGCCTTACTGCTCCCTAAAATACTCAGACCCTGACAGCTATTTGCAAGAACACTCGGCAGGAAGCCTCCCAGCTTGCTCCAGCCTGTGAAGATTTTGGTGTCTCTAGAAGGCAATCTTCCACAAATGACCCCCTTTTCATATGGTAACTGGGAAGAAATGATGCCTTCGCATTCCTGGAAATCTGAAAAGGTGCCCCCCTTTCAGGACCAAATGACCCACAGTTACCACAAGCCGAAGCTGCCCCTGGGCGAATGTTTCTTTGTCTCCTCTCAAAGCCAGATGCTAAGTGACATCCAAAAGCTTCCAGCTGCCATCCCACAATGCACTCCACCTACCCCTGCTGGGCTGCCTGAACTTCCTTTCCCCAGAACTTCCTTTCCTGCTTTGCTTGCTTTCAGAGGGCCAGCATGGTGTCGTGGTTAAGAGCAGCAGACTCTTATCCGGAGAACCAGCTCCATTCCCCTCTCCTCCACATGAAACCTGCTGGGTGACCTCGGGCTGGTCACAGTTCTCTCAGAACTCTCTCAGCCCTACCTGTCTTCCAGGAGGGAAGAAGAAGAGTTTGGATTTATATCCCCCCCTTTCTCTCCTGTAGGAGACTCAAAGGGGCTTACAAACTCCTTGCCCTTCCCCCCTCACAACACACACCCTGTGAGGTGGGTGGGGCTGAGAGAGGGACATGGTTCTGGATGGGCCAGCATGGTACTAGAGACAATGGCCATTTATGCACTTCTGGCCTCCTTTGCAATAACCGTATATTCCCTTTGGGTTGGATTCTCCATGACACACGCAGTTCTCTCTCTCCCAAACTTACCATGCTGCAGATCAGAGAATCTCCTTAGTTTCTGAAACCCCTAACAGTGTGACTTTTTCTCTCCCTTCGCGAGGGAAAAAGCAAAGGGATACAGTGTGTCTTTTTTTTGGCTTGCAGCTTGGATTTTCTTGTTCTCTCCCACCTTCCCAACCCACCCAGCAGCTGTTCCTCACATTCTTTTGGGGCAGTACATTCTTTGGGGCAGCACTTCAGAGTTTCTTTTAAAACCAATGCTCTCAGTCTATGGATGAAGCAGTGGACAGGTGACATCTAGTTATTGGAATTTACATGGGAGGGTAAAATAACACCAGATCTAAGATTAGCACGCATCGCAGCGCGCGCTACACACACAAACAAGGCATAAGAACATGGGAACATAAGAACAAGCCAGCTGGACTCAGACCAGAGTCCATCTAGTCCAGCTCTCTGCTACTCTCAGTGGCCCACCAGGTGCCTTTGGGAGCTCACATGCAGGATGTGAAAGCATCGGCCTTCATGCGGCTGTTGCTCCAAATCACCTGGTCTGCTAAGGCATTTGCAATCTCAGATCAAAGAGGATCAAAGATTGGTAGCCATAAATCGACACTTCCTCCATCAATTCGTCCAAGCCCCTTTTAAAGCTATCCAGGTTAGTGGCCATCACCACCTCCCTGTGGCAGCAAATTCCAAACACCAATCACATGTTGGCGCGGAAGAAGTGTTTCCTTTTATTAGTCCCACTTCTTCCCCTGTAGCATTTTCAATGAATGCCCCCTGGTTCTAGTATTGTGAGAAAGAGAGAAAAATTCCTCTCTGTCAACATTTTCTACCCCATGCATAATTTTATAGACTTCAATCATATCCCCCCTCAGACGTCTCCTCTCCAAACTAAAGAGTCCCAAACGCTGCAGCCTCTCCTCATAGGGAAGGTGCTCCAGTCCCTCAATCATCCTTGTTGCCCTTCTCTGCACTTTTTCCATCTCCTCAATATCCTTTTGGAGATGTGGCTTACCAGAACTCGACACAGTAATTCCAAGTGCCATCGCATCTCACGGCTTTATATAAGGGCATGACAATCTTTGCAGTTTTATTATCAATTCCTTTCCTGGTGGCACCTGCGGGCCTCTGCATCATATAGCAACCTCCCCAGCTGTACATTGCACAGAGAGGAGGGAAGTAAGGGAAAGCCTGAGGCTTCGGAGAGCCATTTTCATTCAGAGTGGACCGTGACTCCGGCTTCTGAGAGAAGGCAGTTTCAGATGTGAAGCAAAAAATCCAGCAGTCTCTGCTGCTTCTGGGCTGCCAATAAAGCAGCAGAGAGTCCCTTTTCTCTCTACCACGGGTCTGAGTG
>NC_059438.1:34626667-34635481 GCF_021028975.2 Sphaerodactylus townsendi
GAGTGTGGGGGCCAGCTAGCAAGGCAGAGAGGCTTAAAATGGAACCCAAGCAGTAGCTTTAAAAGGGGCTTGGACAGATTGGATGGAGTGAGAAGTCGATCTCATGGCTACTAATCTTGGACCTCCTTGATCTGAGAGGTGTTGCAAATGCCTTAGCAGACCAGGTGCTCTGGAGCAGCAGCAGCAGCAGAAGGCCATTGCTTTCTACCTCCCATAATGCACTCCTAAAGGCACCTGGTGGGCCAGTAAATGTCGTGAAGAAGAAGAAGAGTTTGGATTTATATCCCCCCTTTCTCTCCTGCAGGAGAGAAAGGGGCTTTACAATCTCCTTTGCCCTTCCCTTGTCACAACAAACACCCCTGTGAGGTTAGGTGGGGCTGAGAGAGCTCCGGTGAAGCTGTGACTAGCTCCACATCACCTAGCTGACAGGGTGTGGGAGGGTACAGGCTTAACCCACTTCCCCAGATAAGCCTCCCCACAGCTCAGGGTGCAGAGCTTCTGAATCAAAACCCGAAGCCCTCCAGATTAACACATGAGTCCTTAACCACTTCACGCCCACTGCTGCCTCCCAGTGAGCAGTGAATAGCAGAGTGCCAGGACTAGATGGACTCTGGTCTGATCCAGCAGACTCGCTCTCATGTCTCGTAGAGTGTCCCACTGCTCTGTTTCGTTAGGACAAGAGACTGAAAAAAATTTATCCCTTCTTGACTTTACATCACATCCCCGGCCTCCTTCAGATGCCTTAAAAGAGTTTTTCTCTCCATGCTTTTTTGTTGGGTTTTGCTGGAAACTCACTACTTGGCTAGACAAATGGGTAGCCCCTTACAGAGCCCCTCCTATGGGAAGGAGGCACAGAAGTCGCAAGACTGTAATTTTTCTTTCAACCTGCTCATTTGTAAGCAAATATATAGGATTTGCATGGACACAAACACCAGGCTACTCCAGCAGCACTCTGATTGCAGCAGCACTATTAATTCTGTGCCTCATGGGTTCCCTGCCCTCTTCCAGGCAAATAGGGATCCCTGCTGATGCAAACACATGACTATCAGGCTGGGAAA
Organism: Sphaerodactylus townsendi; assembly: GCF_021028975.2. NCBI lineage: Eukaryota > Metazoa > Chordata > Lepidosauria > Squamata > Sphaerodactylidae > Sphaerodactylus > Sphaerodactylus townsendi. The sequence goes on from NC_059438.1 coordinate 34,627,726, forward strand.
CCCTACCTGAAATAAAGAGAGAGAGGCTAGGCAAACGCACTCAGGGCCATGACACACAAGGTCTCTGCCTCTCAAATGTCTGTCACGGCAAGATTTCTTTAAAGGGTGCATTTTCCTGAGCCCCCTGCCACTCTCCATTCTCCCCACCTGCAAGTGACCACTCATGTGTGACTCTAACGTGCATGGCCAGAGCTGGGGCAGACTTGCCAGTGAGCAATAGCTTTGGCCCCTCAGCATCTTTCCTCTGCTCCATGGCCAGCCTAAGTACCTATTTCCACTTCTCCTAATCCCCCATGTTGTTCTTTCCTGCACCTTCCCACTCAGGGCACCTCCCTGTTGCTGACTCTTTCCTTTAAATCTCGATACTGCAGACCAGTGGTTCTCCAGGATACCTCATGGACTACAAATCCCACTAGCCACCTCTGCCATGCTGGTAGGGGGTGATGGGAATTGTAGTTCCTGAACATCTGGAGAGTCACAGGTTGCAGACCCCTGCAAACAGTATTAAATACCAGGGCTTTTCTTGGCACATCATGGAAGGGATAACTGGGAATCTTAGAGCTTTGGAGAAAAGGTGGCCTACATTATCTCTTTATGCGGTTGGTGCACCACCATTGTTCCTCTCCTCCCTTTCCGCAGTAGAAGAGAATTAGTCACTCGGTGCCAAACAAAGCTGTCGCAATGGCTGAAAAAGAGTTGGTTTGATTTCCCTGCTTTCTCTCCTGCAAAGAGGCTCCAAAGGTCTTATAAACTCCTTTCCCTCCCCCACTCCACAACAAACACCCTGAGGGAGTCAGGTGGGGTGGAGAGAGCTCCGAAGAACTGCAGGATTCAGCCCTAGGTCACTCCAGCTGCCATGCAGGTTGGAGGGCACATGTTTAATCTGATTCACCAGATAAGCCTCCTTACAGCTCAAGTGGCAGGAGCAGAGAACCCAAACCCGGGTTCCTCCAGATTAGAGTGCACCTGCTCGTAACCACTACACCCACGCTTCTGGCTCTCAGGTGATCCCCGTCCAAACGCTTTGCATCATCATTACCAACACGGTGCACCAAATAGGATCTATGCCTCTTTTTTGTGAAGGGAGGGCTTTTTGGTGCTTTTTCCTTGGTTGAGGGCATGTCCCAATGACATCTCCCCTTGCCCTCTTAAGCCCTGTTGCAAAGAGAGCGAGAAACCATGGGGAGAAAAAGGGGCAGTGGGTAATAATAACCTACCTGCCCCAAAACAAAAGACTCTCTGGTGAATTGTATTCGGGACTGTGGCAAGCTCGCCATGCATTATGGGCCTGTGTATGTGTTCTGAGCAGGGCTAAACCGGCTGCAGAGCTGAATCTGTCTGTGACCAAACAGCTCTGCCAAATGGGCTGGGCTGGGCTGGGCTGGGCTGGAGGGCACGTCCCCCAGTTTCTGCCTCCCGCTTCCAATCCGAAGTCTGGCTGCTGTGGGCTGCCTTCTTTTCCTGCCAGTTGCTGTCACGTGACTCAGGCAGGGTTGCATCGGATCAGGCTAGCTCAGTGATGGCGGACCTTTTCGAGACCGAGTGCCCAAATTGCAACCCAAAACCCACTTATTTATTGCAAAGTGCCAACATGCCAATTTAACCTGAATACTGAGGTTTTTAGTTTAGAAAAGATGGTTGGCTCTGAGGCACGAGTTACTCGGGAGCAAGCTTGGTGAAGCAACTGTGCAATTCTTTGAATGGGTGAATCGAGACCCTAGGAGGGTTTACTCAGAAGCAAGCCCCATTGCCAGCAACTGAGCTTACTCCCAGATAAAGGATCGTGCCCAGGCCAGCCTAGATGTGCGTGGTGGGGTGATTTTCCACCACCCCCACATGATGAACTCTGTGCACGCGTGCCCACAGAAAGGGCTCTGAGTGCCACCGCTGGCACGCGTGCCATAGATTCGCCACCACTGGGCTAGCTGTACCCCCAAACCAACATTAAGTGCACATATTAAACAGACAAGCGTACTGATCTGAACGCATGGTGTCCAGCTTCAGGGATTACTGGGGCAGCATCCCGAAAGTAGCCAGGGCGTGGTATAAGACCCTGTTAAAAGGCCCAACGCTCTGCTGCCCGGCCTGCCTCATTGCTGGACCTCCTCCTGACTCGCCCGGCTGCAAACCTCCATTCTGCAAAAGAGCTTGAATCTGGTTTCTCCTCCCTTCATATCCCTGCTGGCTTCATGTTGAGGAAGCCCGGGCCAGGCCTTGGAGGCTGATTTGCCCAAGCTCAGCTTTTTCCTGGCCAGAAGGCTGAGACGTGTCTTTTACTCTGAACTGGAGCTCTCCCAGTGAAAGATTGAGGGCTCCTCCAGGCAGAAAGAGGGCACCTCAGCCCCGGCTCCCGGGCAATACAAGGACAAGTGCAGCTGCTCCTGAGGCGGCAGGCTTAAGAGGGACATTTCGGGGAGAAAGGTTTTGTTTGCATTTTGAACAGACGGAGCAGTTTTCAGAGGAAGCACCTTTTGGGGCAATAAGGCCACTGGAGTGGAGGTGTGGGCATCAGGAGCAGCAGTGGCATAGGAGGTTAAGAGCTCGTGTATCTTATCTGGAGGAACCAGGTTTGATTCCCAGCTCTGCCGCTTGAGCTGTGGAGGCTTATCTGGGAATTCAGATTAGCCTGTGCACTCCCACACACACCAGCTGGGTGACCTTGGGCTAGTCACAGCTTCTCGGAGCTCTCTCAGCCCCACCTACCTCACAGGGTGTTTGTTGTGAGGGGGGAAGGGCAAGGAGATTGTAAGCCCCTTTGAGTCTCCTACAGGAGAGAAAGGGGGGTTAAAAATCCAAACTCCTCCTTCTCCTCCTCCTCCTCCTCTTCCTCTTCCTCTTCCTCTTCTTCTTCTTCTTCTTCTTCTTCTTCTTCTTCTTCTTCTTCTTCTTCTTCTTCTTCTTCTTCTTCTTCTTCCTGCCCTTGCCCTTCCAAAGCTGCTTAAAAACTCAACTGGGTCAAGACAGAGGGCATCTTATCCCGCGTTCTGTTTGCAGAGAGGCCCATCAGATCCTTCTGGGAAGGCCTCAAGTAAGACAATGGTGGGGTTTAGGGATTATAGCAGAAGGGGTGTGTAGGGGTTAGCGAGGGGTCCCTAACACGGTTCCGACGGGCGCCAAGCTGATGACTGACACCTTTCCAGGCGCCTGCCAAGTGCTTTTAAAAAGTGGCCACGGCGAGGTGGAGCTTTTGCCCAGCGGGATTTCTGATTGGCCACTGGAGATTTGATTGGCTGTGCAGGATTTTTTTTTTAAAAAAATGTTGTTTCGGCAACAGTGGTCACCTCAGCCCACAAATCTTCACTGTATGTCTGAATGGGAAGCTGTGGCAGCCATTTCTGTGGCTGGTTCAGCTCCTGCAGCAGCCATTTTGCGGCCGCCATTTTGCGACTGTGCCCACTGCGCTGTGTCAGAATTCCAAAGATGCCGGTGGGTTGACAAAGGTTGGGGCCCCGAGTTAAGAGTATTGGACCGTAATACGGGTTCAAATCCCTGTGCTGTTCCTGGGTGACCTTGGGCCAGACAATCTTTCTCAACCTAGTCTCCCTCATATGGCTGAGGTGAAGCAAGGCTGGGGAAAGAGGAAGGGCGGGACAAAAATGTAATTAAAAACCGAAGAATTGGCAGCTCCAAGGTGCCTGAAAGAGGTGAGTTTGGTACCCTGCACTCCAGGAGGGTCTTTCACCCCTCCGCTGGCACCCAAACTCCACCTGGCACACAAACCTCAACAATCAGCCAACAGATACACAACATGACGGCACCCCGCCCCCCCCACAACAAAGATGTGTGCGTGGGGGGAAGCGAGAAAGTAGGGAAAAGACGCAAAACGCCTCCCGAACAAAAAAACGACAGAAATCCATGCTGAGCCAAAATCCAGCATACAACAGGAAACCACTGCTGTTACCATGGCAACATCTCACCAATTACAACATCGCTGTGGACACACTGCGAGAGCGGAGATGTTAATCGCGATGAAATGAATCCTGCAGAAAGCCCGGCGGAGTCAAGCGACCCTCGCCTCCGGGGTTGCTCAGGGATGCTCCTACACCCCCGGAGCCCTCTGGGCGGAGGGGACAGGGAGAGAAACGGAATGAGATTTAATAAGTCAAAAATGCAAAGGGGGGGGGCTCCTTCTCTTGAGACACAGAGGGATGCTACGCCCTCCCCAAACAAGCCTGCACGGCGTGCAGAAGTTGTGCGGGATTCCCCTTGGCTGTCACTTCTGCACTGTAAAGGTGTCACAACTATTAGGGTTGCCAGCCTCCAAGTGGCACCTGGAAATCTCCTGGATTTTACAACTGATCTCTGAACTACAGAGATCAGTTGCCCCAGAGAAAATAGATGCGTTGGAGGGTGTACTCTATGGCATTTAGCCCAGCTCTCTCTTCCCCAAATCCAGCCCCCTCCTAGGCTCCCCCCACCAACAAAATTCCCAGTAATTTCCCCGCCTGAACTTGGTAACCCTGAACACAGGACTTTGCCATACCTGCTAATTTCCCCTCCTTGCCCTGAGTCATCATGCCCAAGAGTCTGTCCTCTTGGCAAAACCCGCCCCTGAAAGAAATCTTGTTCTAAGTAGGGACTGTATCTAAAAGCGAAGGAAAGCATGTAACGGAACTCCTGCGGGATCCGGTGGCGGAGAAACATGAATCTAGTGAGCCGCGTGGCTGGAAGGCTCCCCTCTCACTTTTATTATTATGGTTTATCATTTTGCAACACCCTGAAGTGTGCTAGGCGTTTTATGGAGATAGTAAGGCCATAGAAGCTGAGCGGCAAAGATCTTATAGCTAAATGTTAGGCTGGGGGAAGAGGAAAGAGCAAAGAGAATCATTCTCTCCGCAGAGGCCTGGATGGCTCCAATTATGTATTGCATCAGTGCCAGGAGGCTGAATTGCTCAGGATGCCAACAGGTGCAAAAGGAGGGAGACGCTTTTGGCCAGGTGTGGTTGTCCTGACTCCAGACTTCTCCGCCAGCTGGCCTGAAGGCAGGGAACAGACTAAGCAGGAGCGACTTCACTTGCAAAGAAAAGGGGTCCTGGGATGAAAGTCTCCTCCAGTGACCAAGTGGGAAATAGAGATGCCATCTTCCAGGTGAGACGTAGAAGTTGTAGTTGGGAATTGTAGTCCATGAACATCTGGAGAGCCACAGGTTGCTGACCTCTGCCCTAGAAGCTTGCTGGGTAACTTTGGACTGGCCTCACCTACTTCATAGAGTTGTGGTAAAGATAAAATGGAGCACAGGGGGAGGATGTGAGCCATTTCAGTCCCCACGGAGGAGACCGGCAGAATATAAATGAAGTGAATAAAATATAACAAATAGTACAAATAAAAATGAAAAGGTCAAAGTAAAGGTAGCTGCGTGTGGAAGCACCGGATCGTTTCTGACCCATGGGGTGACATTACATCACAGCATTTACTCAGCAGACTTTGCTTGCGAGGTGGTCTGCCTTTGCGTCCCCCAGTCGTTTACCCTTTACCCCTAGCAAGCTGGGGACTTGTTTGACCGATCTCAGAAGTTTGGAAGCCTGAGTCAACCTTGAGCCGGCTACTTGAAACCGACTTCTGTCGGGATCGAACTCAACGAGCACCAGAATGACCCCAGAGATCAAACGAGCCACTGGAAAGTTCCTATTGGGCTTAATGAACTTACATCATCGAAAAGAGAGAATAAGTCCAAAGCCCCGGCCAGAAGCTTAGCAGAGCAGAGGCAATAGCCAGGTGGAAGCTGACTCCTTTCATGGCCACACCTCCGGACCACCCATGCTACGCCGGGGGGCAGGGTACTGAGACACTGGCATGGCGCTCAGAGCCATATTCCAACCCCAATTCCCTGGGGAGGGCAAATCCATACATGTGGCCCTGCGTCACTCCCAGCAGTGGATCTGTCCCCCTTTGGGATGGGGTTTCAAAGAGGCCAGTTGTAACCATTACCAGCCCTGCTCAAGGGTGTCCTGCTTGGTTATGGCCACGCTCCCTCCGCGAAGTCGCAGGCAGAAGGTGGAGGGATGCAGTACACAACAGGCAGCGTTGCTTAAAAAAAAAACGTTAAGGACTCTTCAGAAGCGGAAAATGCAAGGATCAGCATCTGATTTGTTAGAAGCTTCGTGATAAAGGCGCTCTCTTTGTGCTGCCTGAGCAGCCGTTCCAAAGCTCTTTGAGGTGACTACCTATTTACACTTCAAAAGGAGGAAGCTGGAAACATTTTGCTGTTGAGAAGGCTTCTTCTCCGCGCGATTGGCCCCGGACAGAGGGCAGCATCAGGCGCTGTTGCCGTACTTCAATGCTAACCTAAAACGACTCTCAGAGACACACAAAGCCTCAGTTCTCGCACTGCTGATGTCGATTCTGTCAAGGCCACCCCTCAAAAACCCAACAGGGGAATGGGAGAGAGAGGCCCTCAGTACGCCGGTAACATCTGTACTCGTGAAACCCGTCAATTGGATGGGTCCCGTGGTGGGATTCGGCTGGTTTACACTGGTTCGAGTGAACCGGTAGCTAACTGCTTGTCCAGTTCGCGGAACCGGTGAATAAATCCCACCACTGCCCAAAGGCCTGGCAGATTGTGCCCTCAACCATGCAAAAAGTCCCCGGCGCCCAGCTAAGGGCACCAGCTGCCAGGCCTTTGGGCCTCTGGGGGTGAGGGGTAGAACTGAAGCCTTCCAGTTCCTCCTCCCCTGGAAGCTTGCGTGTGCCCGTCTGTCTGGTGGCCCGGCGGCTGGCTCCCTTAGCTGGGGATCGGGGATGCAAAAAGTCCCCGCCCCCCACTCAAGCACATCAGCCACCAAGCTTTGGCCTTCGCTTCCTCCCCTGGGCTCCCTGCAGCCCGACTTCTGCCCTCCCCAGAGCTTGGGGAGAGCAGGAGCTGAGCTGGCCTCCAGGGACGTGCTTTTAAAAGTCACCTCTTTTGGCTGGACCTGGCTTCAAGGATAAGGTGACCAGCCGTCCCGCTTTTGGCGGGACACTCACGCTTTCCCGCAATGTGTCCTGCGTCCCGCGGGATTTTAAAATTGTCCCAATTAGGCAATGCGCTCCTGCGGCCGCGTGCGCCTCCTGCGCCCCCCCCCCCGCGTTACAGGAGTAAAAATCTGATCACCTTATTCAAGGAGGAACCTAAACCACTCTCAAAGTTCTACCAGAAGGATGCCATGATAACCTTGTGAACAGAATGAGAAGGCATGACTTAGAAGATCCTCGTGCTTGATGAATTCATCCTTCGTTGGATAACTGCACCCAATGAATATTCATTAATGGCTTCGTGTCAAACTGGTGGGTGATGTCAGGGGATGCTGCAGCCCTCTGTTGTTCACAGTTTTTGTAAAATGCTTGGACGAAGGTGCCAAGGAGATGTTTTTCAGATCTGCGGATGACACAGAGCTAGATGGAATGTCCAATGAAAACAGGATTCAAAATTATGTTGACAGCCTGGAACGCTGAGCCAAGTTCGAGCAATGAATTTAATCACTGATAAGTGTAAAACTTTAAACTCGGAGTCAAAATAACTGAGGCCCAAGTTTAGAAGAGGGGAGACATGGCTTGGCAGTGGTACATGTGAGAAGGATCTGAGGGTCTTCTAGCGATATCCTATAAATCCTGAAATTCTGCAGAAGAGCTTCAAAGAGAAACTCCAACAGGAAATTTTTGAATGAAGGTGAACATTGTCTTTTGATTAGGTCTTAACAAGGACCTGTCCTTTCTTTCTCACCATAGAAAAAGAAGAAGAAGAAGAAGAAGAAGAAAAAGAAGAAGAAGAAGAAGAAGA
>NC_059438.1:34635575-34685575 GCF_021028975.2 Sphaerodactylus townsendi
GAGAGGGGGGGGGGTGCAAGCATCCGTGGGTACCATTTTCTCCACACAGAGATACATTTTCTCTGCCCCCCATGGCCTCCCTGCTCCTCTGGCATATCTGTCTGTCCCATGAAGTTACCAATTTTCAAGTGACGGCTGCCAGCTCCAGGTTGGGCAATAGCTGGAGGTTTTGGGGGTAGAACCTGAGGAGGGTGTGGTTTGGGGAGGGGAGGAACTTCGACGGGGTATAATGCCACAGAGTCCACCTTCCCAAGCAGCCATTTTCTCTACGGGAATTGATCTCTGATGCCCGGGGATCAATTGCAATAGTGGGAGATCTCCAGTTATCGCCTGGAGGTTGGTAACCCTTCAGTGGGGTCTGGTCTTCTTTGGGAATTATGGCTGCTCTCCAGATGACCACTGAGTTTCCCAGGAGAAAAGGGTTGCTTTGAGGGCTGGACTCTATGTTATAGAGTCCTCCTCCTGTTATTTAGAGCATTAATGCCTTTCCTTTCTACTAGCAGTAGATTTTTTTTCTCCTTAGCCCAACACTCCAGCATGTTGCCAACTCAGTCTCACTTGGGTCGAATCCCCACTTGAAATTTGCTCGCAGATCCAAACCTGTTCGTTGTGAAACCGTGCCCTCTTCATCGGAGTTTCTCCCTCCCCACCGCAGTGAGCACACAGCAGACACACCCGGTTGCAGAACTCTTAGCAATCCCCACTACCAGGCGAGCTCGCTTCGCCGGTCTCCCCTGATTGGCTGGCGTGCCTTGATGGGGCGGGACCTTTTCCCACTGCAGAAACGTACACTGTAGGGGTGTGATCCAAAAAAACAGCGTGTAAAAGTTTAACGTTTAACTGTTTGTGCAAACAGTTAATCGTTACCTGTGTAAACCATGAACGATTCAAAGTTACGCGTTTGACTGTTTAATGTTTGCATCCCCTTCTGCTGGCCGATTGCAAAAGTGAAAATGAAACCAAGGAAAGGCCCTGGACCTTCTTGGGATCAAGAAACTAGATGGGCTGGACCTCAGTGGGTAATTGGGGGGGGGGCACCGTGGGGAGGGGTGCAGGGGGGACTTGAGGGAAAGGGGTGCTAATTGGTTGCTAATCGGCTGCCCAAATTCTGCATCCCACTCAAGGGCGGGAAACGAGTCAGGGTTTCAACCTTCATCCCTCCCCTCGGATCAGCTCTGAACCGTGTTAATGGGGTCTGTGCCACTTGCAACCAGATCCTGCCGGAATGCAGATTAACGGGGAGAACGAGCGCCAGAAACGGAATCTGCCACGCAAGCAATGGGGAGGTTGTCCCCCAAACCTGGTTAGTTTGTGTTCTGAAACCTGGCTAAGACAGTAGTGGGGATTTGACCTTGGAGACCATGCTCAGAAACGTAGAGGAAATTTCACTGTCAGAATGTGACAAGACAGACCACGGATTCCATTGACACGTTTCAAGAAAGAGACCAAAAAAAACCCCAACCCTTAAGGAGAACAGATCACCTGAAACCTCATCAGTGCCATACATTCTGCTGCACATCCCTACTGGAAGAAGTCGGCCAGCTCTGGGTTGAGAAACACCTGGAAATTTTGGAGGTGGAGCCTGGGGAGGGCGGGGTTTGGAGAGGGGAGGAGCCTCAGCAGGGTATAATGCCATCGAGTCCACCTCCCAAAGAAGCCCTTTTCTCCAAGTAAACTGATTTCTGCAGTCTGAAGATCAGTTGTAATAACCTGCGATTGCCATCACTTGGAGTTGGTATCTAATCGGATGCAGAACTGCATTGAAGTTTGCAGATGAGGGGTCCAACTCCCCCCTTCCAGTGCCTCTCCCGCAACCAACCATTCCCCTGTCCCTGGGGAGTGACCTCTCCTTGGAATGAATGTTGAGCGCCCCCACCCCATCTTGCTGCTGAACCCCCTAGCAACTGTCTCCAGCAGATACAGGGATAAGCGGGACTAAGCACTTCTCTCCTGCTTGTACCTCCCTGAAGTTGCTCCGGCCGGTCTCCGCTGCCTCCAGCCTGCGTGTTGCAGTCCCAAAATGCCCACAACATCCGTAATCACCATAATCCTTTGAAACAAAGTATTAATCCTGCTGAGATCAGTAAAGCAGAGCAGGGCTACTGCGGCAGCGTAACTTCTCCGCAATGCTTTAATCCCAGAACAAACTGCCTCTAATCCTAGCGTGCCTCCCACCGCCCCCCCCATCTCTGTACAGCTGCCACACAACAGACTTGTAAGGGATCACCACTTTGGAGACGATCAAGGCCTTTTTTTTCATGCCAGGCTGGCAACATCCTTTTGCTGGGCATGGGCGTTGGGGGAAAAAGAAGAGTACAGCAGAAACTGGCAGGGGATTTGGGATATTCTGCTGTTTTGTCGATTTGTTGTGGGGCTTGCTGTTGGGGGGGTAGTACTCCGTGGGTCAGAGATGCCTGCCTGGCCTTTGGCTGCTTTGCACGGTGTCCCAAATCTGCTCCCTCAGGTGGGTGCCTCGCGGCAACCACTTATGTTAGTTCACCACTGAAACGAGCCGTCAGAGGTCATGCAAAACCCATTTCCACACGCATGGCTTCCTTCAAAGAATCCTAAGAGCTGCGATCCCCTCCTTTCTGACCCCAGAACTACATTGTCCCAGGGTTTTCTGGGGAGAAAGAATTGCTGTGCAACCCAGAAGTCTGTGGTCCTTTCCCCACTTACCTTAAGCCGCACTTTACTCTCCTCAAGTAGCGCGGGGTCCCCCGGCACTTTCCACTACAGGGGCGGCGACAACGCAGCTGCCCTGACACTGTAGCTCTCGCACCCCCTCAGCGCATGACATCCCTGGCGCTCCTCGAAACGGCGCTTTTTTATGACCGTGGGGACGTGGGGATGCTCGGGCGCGCGCCAGAGATGACGCGTGCTGAGAGTAGCACGCAGCAAAGGGCAGCAAAGGTAAGTGGGGAAATGCCCTGTGATGAACATATACTCTGGACCCTTTCACACATACAGAATAATGCACTTTCAGTTCACTTTCAATGCACTTTGCGGCTGGATTTTACTGTGCAAAATAGCAAAATCCACTTGCAAACAACTGTGAAAGTGGATTGGAAGTGCATTATCCTGCATGTGCAGAAGTGTCCTCTTTCTCACCAAAAGATGATAGGACATTTGGGAATCAATCGGCCATTTCCTGGATCTTTGTTTTTGAAAGTTCCACTTGGGTCCTAGTGTTGACCTAGTTCTGTCTCAAAGGCAAGGCTTTATTAATTTGTGTGCATTAAAAAAACCCCCAACACTGCAGTGAATTTCTATCCAGTGGGAATCGAAGGAATTCAGATTTTTAAAAAATCATTTACCAATTCAAACGTTCTTGGATGCCCACCATTCTCCGGCTCAATGTATTTTCCTCACAAGAACAGACTAGTGTAGTTCCCCTGTTGTGTAGTTCCCCTGCACTCTCAGGACTTTTCCAGGTTTTAAAAAAAATAAAAATGCCAGTTAAATATAATATATCATTATTATGATATGACAACTTGTGTATCAGGTTCTTTGAATTCCTAGCTTGTATTCTTTGAAAGTTGTGGAAACAGCCCTTTCTGTTGTGGAAATATGCCTTCTCCCTTATAACTCTGGGTTGAAATGGGAAGGAGACTTGCTGTTTAAGAAGCAAACAAACAAAAACTGGAAATACAGAGAACCAGAACCGTAGCAAGGGGGAACTGTGCCTGGGGCATGTGTATGCTCTGTGCCCCTGCCACGTCCTCACCCACCCCCACCCAGCTCCTGAACACTCCCAGAACACTCACGCCCCGCCCATGCATTGACATGCGCCCGGGGCAAGAACCCCTGTCCCCTGGGTGCTACGCCACTGCAGAGAACCCAAGTAACCAGGAAGATAGACAAAAAGCCCAGTAACAGAATGAATATTTAAGAGTTACATGTGATAAATTAACAAAACTTTAATACAACTACTATACAAATAGTTTTTTTAATCGTTAAAACCAAACACATTTCTGCCAATAAGCCTTCCTCAGTTATGGTGATGGAACGAAGTGCTGTCTAGTGACAACTGACTCCATAGGGCTTCCATGGCAGGAGACATTTGGGATTGGCTTGCCATTGCCTGCCTCTGGGTGGGCTGAGAGAGGTCTGAGAAAACTGCTACTGGGCCAGGGTTGACCAGCAGGCAGCAATGGGACGAGTGGGGAATCAAACCTGATTCTCCAAATTGGATGCCGCTCTCACTCAGCACCTCTCTAGGACACATTTTTAAATGCACCCCATAAAGCAAATTATCCAAACTTTAAAAAATACAGCTTTTCTGACAAACACAAACACAACAACAAAACGCACACAAGAAGAAGGGCCAGCTCATTAATTAGATAACCCATCTTCATTACTGGGATAGATTAGTACAGGGGTCTGCAACCTGTGGCTCTGCAGATGTTCATGGACTACAATCCCCATCAGCCCCTGCCAGCAGGGCCAATTGGCCTTGTTGGCAGGGGATGATGGGAATTGCAGTCCATGAACATCTGCAGAGCCACAGGTTGCAGTCCCCTGGATTAGTACCATTAAAATTATTTTTTTTCCAGATTGCTGTGATATCTGTTCCAAATATCTCAGTAAGCAAGTTCAGAGTAAACTGTAGCTCAACAATGTTTATATCCACAGTCAGGAAGCAAGATAAGACCAGAGAATCTGACGGGCAGATTGTTATACTGTTCTAACGCTATAACGGTATTCCATTGCCTAATAAGAAACCCCCCTGAAGGGCCCGTTGCAGCAGGGGGAGTTAAGATTTTGGAAGTGGCCATGTGTCGAGTTCAGCAGCAGAAAGTAGGGTTACCAACTCCAGTTAAGGAAATTCCTGAAGATTTGGGAGGTAAACCTGGTGAGGTGGGGTTGGGGAGGGATCTCATTGAGGACCTGACACTCTCTAAAGCTGTCATTTCTTTCAGGGAAACTGATTTCTTTAGTCTGGAGATCAAAAAGAGAAGAAAAGTTTGCATTTATACCCTGCTTTTCTCTCCAGTAAGGACCCTCAAAGTGGCTTACAATCGCATTCCCATCCTCTCCTTACAGCAGACACCTTGTGAGGCAGGTGGAGCTGAGAGAGTTTTGTGACTTGCCCAAGGTCACCCTTAATGCGAAGGAGTGGGGATACAAATCCAGTTCACCAGATTAATGTCCACGGCTCATGTGGAGGAGTGGGGAATCAAACCTCGTTCTCCCAGTTAGAGTTTGCCACTCCTAACCACTACACTACTATACCATGCTGCCTCTCAGTTGTAATTCCAGTGCCACATAGATACTGCTGTTGTTCTCAGGTGGCTATTGTTGCAGTTGGACCAAGTATCTCTGTTCCCACCTTTCCTTCTACCAACTTGCTTCCCAGTATGTTGCGCTGCAGCCCCAAACTTGGCTTGCAAAGCTCTGGGTGTGGCTAACTTCTGTCTGGTCACAAACCTGAAGACGGAGGGTGAGGCAGAGATTACAGCCACCTCATGAAAATGTTTTCTTTAGGGTCAGCCCATTTGTCCCTCTAGCCCAGGGGTCTGCAACCTGCAGCTCTCCAGATATTCATGGACTACAATTCCCATCAGCCCCTGCCAGCATGGCCAATTGGCCCCTGCTCTAGCCCAGACCCCTGCTCTAGCTCAGTACACTTTCATGTGACTGTCAGCAGCTCATCAAGGCCTTTTCCAGCCCTTTTGAGTTGGTAATGTGGAGAATTGTTCCAGGGCCCCTTTGTACCTAGAGTACACTTTTAGCGCCTAAGCCAGGAGTCCCCAACATGGTTCCCATGGGTACCATGGCACCTGATGATACCTTTTCTGGTGCCCACCAAACCTGGAAGAAATCCTTCATCTCCTTGGGCAAGCAGATTGCCCAAAATGGCTGCCACTTCCAAAACCTTGGGGAGCCCTGACCCTCCCCAGTGGAAAAATTCCTACAAAGGTCAGGTGGTGGCATTAGTTACCCTAAAGAGTAAGAAAGCCCCTTCTGGGAGACATTGGCAACCTTTGGGAGGGGGCTGAAAAGGGCCTCCAAGTCAAAGGACCTGCAAGTCAAACCAGGCACGTTCCATCAAACTCATTGTGCATGTCAGAATTCCAAATGTGCACTCAGGGTCAAAATGATAGGGGCACTCATTTTATAAACACAGGAAGGGCCTTCTGCAGCAGGAAGTGACGGGCTATTTCGTAATTACCTGCATCCACACTTCCTCCAAACAATCTAGAGACGTGCAGGTTGGTCAGGCCATGGGACACGTGTCCTTAAATGCACCAAACATGAACCCGAATCCCAGAGGATCTTTTACATCTGTTGAATCCACATTTCCAGGCTTACAGCTTAATAAACCTCCAAAGGAGAATGAGCAGGGAAAGAAACAGATGCTTACACTTTATTGTCCTAACCAAGATACTGAAGAGCAAAGGAAAGTGAAACGATAGCAATATAAGACAGTGCAGCTGAACGGAATGATAAAATAGAGTGGAACTTTTATCGTTTGCAGGGGCAGAACTAACTACAAAATGACGGAGCTTAAAAGACGCTTTTTTATGCACCTTGTTTGGCCTGGGCACCGATGGGAGGAGTACCATTGGCTGGAGTCCCTTGCAGAGTTGTTGTGATTGGAGAAATGTTAAGATCTGTGGTCTCATTGGAGGAAATGTCATGATTCATGCTTATCTTGGAAGATTTTAACTTTCTTCCCTGGGAGATAATAAGGGATGGGAGAGAGGAATGGGTCTGCCTAAGATAGGGTTACCAGGTCTGGGTTGGGAAATACCTGAAAATTTTAGGGGCTGGCCCTTACAATAATCAGGTGCCTTCCTCATGTGGGTGTCTGTGAGCCACACTGTGGCCCATTATGCATGAAACAGTTACCTCGGAACTCTTCACTGCACAGTGAGCTTGCAGTGGTCTCTCCTCATGTTTTTCTGTTAAATGTGTGGAGGCATTGTCTCCTGAGTGTGCAGTTTTTCTGCAGAGGACTCTCTGGGCCTGGTTCTCTGCGCATCAACTTATTCTTAAGGGCACAGATCTCATTAAAGGTATTTATTCTTATTCTTAAAGGCACAGATCTCATTACACTTGGTAGTCAAGATGGCTGGCGTAGTCTTTAAACTGCACTTTGATCGATATTACTGCTCGAAAAATAAAACCCCCCAAATGAATAAGTAAAGCATGACTTGCCCTGGGCACCATTTTCTTCAGATATGCCACTGAATGATGGATTCTCTAGGCTTCTGATGGCAGTGGGCTTGAGGATCTTTTATGCATGAAGAACTTCCAAACTGTTTGTTCCACAGTAGGGGTTTGTCCATGTTTTTTCAAGGAAGGGTTTGCCCATGTTTTTTTCAAGGAACTGTCCCTGTAGCCTGCTGATTCTTACTGAGTTCATCTGCCATTTTGCCCCCCCCCCCCACGCGCTTCCTTGTTGTTGTTGAAACTTCCAATTGGGGAAGTTGGCTGCCACCTTTTGGGGGGAAGGAGGAGGGCATTTCAGTGGTCTATCACTTCTGTGATAGACCTATACTATAGCAATTAAATAAAAGAAAGAACAAAAGACTGAAAGCACGAAAGAACAAAAATGAAAGAACAAAAGAAAGAAAGAAAGAAAGAAAGAAGAAAGAAAGAAAGAAAGAAAGAAAGAAAGAAAGAAAGAAAGAAAGAAAGAAAGAAAGAAGCCCCATTGCTCTTCCAGAAATGGTGACTGGAAGAGAGGGAGGAATTGCTGCTGTGTGGGTGGGGGAAGGTAAGGAAGAACGAGAAAGTCCAGAGAAAGCTGAACACACACTGATCTCCTCCGCTTTCCCTGTGAAAAGAGACCCAAAGCACTTTAACAGGATTTGGAAACCACGTGGAAAGTCTGACTTAAGAGTGACTTCTGAAGAGGGCGGAATGTGTGCACAACCAAGAATCCAACCTGAAGGGAAAGTACACTGAACCCGAAGGAGACCAAACAGAGGTGGGATCCAGCAGGTTCTCACAGGTTCCCGAGAGTAGGTTACTAATTATTTGTGTGTGCCGAGAGGGGGTTACTAATTGGTGATTTTGCCACGGGATTTTTGCCTTAGTTACGCCCCTCCTCTCAGCAGTAGCGCACAGAACTTGAAGCAGTCTAGCAGGAGGTGCACCGGTGTGCGTGGCAGCCTGCGCCTGCATGCATTCGTTTCCTGCCCAAGGACCGGTGCAGTGGCGGTGTCCTTGCCACAGCCCTGCCCAGGAATGCCCCATCCCCGGAATGCCCTTCCCAGCCCATTGGCGCTACGCCACAGTTTGAATCCCACCACCATGGGAACCTAAAATTTTTCGATCCCACCACTGAGACCAAACATGTGTAAATGGCCTTTGAATGCAGAGACATTGTTAGGGTGGCCAAACGTGGGATATTCTAGTTCTCATTCAGTCAGCATTTTTCCATAGACCAGTGGCATAGCTACCACTGGGCAGGGTGGGGACAAGCACCCCAAGTGGACGCCGTTGGGATCACATGGGGGGAAGAAAATTACCACCCACCCCTCCTCCTTCCCCTATTGCCTCACCCTGCCAGGCTTGGCAGAGGCCGCTGCCAGGTGCCCCTGGCTGGCTAAAATAAGTGGGGCGCATGGGCAGTGCAGGGGGGAAGGGTGCAGGGAGTGGCATGGGGGCCCATAGGGCCTCTGGAAATCTTGGAGTCTGCCCCGGGCTCCATTTTGCCTTGCTACGCCCCTGCCACAGACTGTGTGTCTTTGAGTATCAACTCACTGGAGAAGATCCCTGGAACATTCTCAGAGGCATTTCTATCTATTACTGTTTCCCACGTTATCAGCTGAGCCAAGACAGGGGGAAAAAAAAGGTTCGGCCTAAACTGTGCTTTCTACACCTCCTCTCCACCCAAGAGAACAATTCTCCGTAGAGGGAGTCCCTGGGCTCAGCCTCTCCGGCTAGTCAATAGGCCAAAACTATATTTAATATCTGAAGAGGCCCCTGTTTAATTTATAAATGGAGATCAGTCATTTCCACTTATCGGCAGGAGCAGAGAACGTTTCACCCGTCTCAGATTATAGTCGCGATGAGGAGCTGCTCTCAAGCATCGTTTTACTCCTGATCTCAGCCACGGCACAATTAAGGCTCAGCTTTCAGGCACTCTGAGGTTGAAAGAGGCCTGCATGTAGAACAGAGAGAGGAATGTCGTAGGATGGGGGGCGGGTGGATTATGGGTGGGCAGCGAGGAAGGCCACGGAGCACTTGGATTAAACCTCTGCTGCGGCTTCCCTAATTGAACTCTGATTGTGTCTCAGGGAGGAAGGCATTCTTAAAGATTTAGAGGAAGAAATGCCGTCGAGGGGGGAAAAAATGGGGCAAGGAACGGTTGGAATCCTGCATCTGCCGGTCTGTTTGGGAGTTTATCCTCACGATCCATCCACTGTATAGAACAATAGTAAAACGGTGATGAAATGGTTTATGTCTTTCTTTACATTAAAGCCAATTTTAATAAACACAGTCACTCTACTACGTACAAAAATGTTGAATGTGCTTCATAGTCACACTCTCTCTATAAATCACTACTATAAACAAAAGAAGTTAACTGTGGTTCATATAGTCGCATTTCTACAAACCGATTTAGATTAATATTCAGTAACGCAGAAAGATACAAGGTGCACATAAGAACTCTAACAATATATAAAATAAAATTCAATAGTCCAAGGTAGATCTACTAGTAGGGGTCTGCAACCTGTGGTCCTCCAGATGTCCATGGACTACAATTCCCATCAGCCCCTGCCAGCATGGCCAATTGACCATGCTGGCAGGGGCTGATGGGATTTGTAGTCCATGGACATCTGGAGAGCCACAGGTTGCAGACCCCTGTACTAGATGAATTCCTTGTGTCAGAAGAGTCCTTTGTTGGGGTGATTGTTACTGTCTTACTGGTGATTCAACAAATCTGAATTTGGAAAAAGAGGGCTATTTTTTTGAGGGGATAACGATACTCTGAACTCCTAAGAGGAAAAACTCAAACAAATACATACAATATAGGTACTGTTGAAGGCTTTCACAGCCGGAATCACACAGGCTGTTGTGGGTTATCCGAGATGTGTGGCCAGGGTCTGATAGTTTCTGTTGCTAGTGTTTCACCTGCCTCTATGGCTGGCATCTTCAGAGGCATGGAGTGCCGTGGAGGAAACCATCTTACTGTGACATGCCTCGAAAGGTGCCAGGCAGGTGAAACATTAGCAGCAGCAACTATCAGACCCTGGCCACACGTCTCGGATAACCCACAACAGTCAAATACAGTATAACTGGGAAACTCTGGTTTTCAGTGGCCAGCAGTACATTCGTGCTAGAAAATGAAATGGTCAAAGGAACAAAGGACATGTATATATGAACACACAGTGGTGGGATTCTAACAATTTAACAACCGGTTCCCTTCCCCACTGCCCTCCCCCCCACACTGCCCACTGATTTGCTGCGGAGGAAGTGGAACTTCTTGTAGAGGTGGAAGGGGCAATGGGGCCTTGTTGCCACTGCTCTGAAAGGCCCCTCGCTCCCAGGGGAGAGGGTACTCTGGGGCAGTGGTGGGATCCAAAAATTTTAGTAACAGGTTCCCATGGTGGTGGGATTCAAACAGTGGCGTAGCACCAATGGGGCTGGGCAGGGCACCACGGGAGTGTGGCCGGGCATTCCGGGGGTGGGGCATTCCTGGGTGGGGCTGTGGCAAGGAATGCACGCAGGCGCAGGCTGCCACGCACACTGGTGAACCTCCTGCTAGACTGCTTCAAGTTCTGCGTGCTACTGCTGAGGAGGGGAGGAAGGGCGTAACTAAGGCAAAAATCACGTGGCAAAATCACCCATCAGTAACCCCCTCTCAGCACACACAAATAATTAGTAACCTACTCTCGGGAACCTGTGAGAACCTGCTGGATCCCACCTCTGCTCTGGGGCTTTTAGCTTCTCAGAACAGCAGGGTGCCTGGCTGTTCTTGGGCTCTGAAAGCCACTTTTAACAGCCGGTTCTCCTAACTCAACAAAAAATTAGGTACTGTTTCTACCGAACTGGTGCGAACTGGCTGAATCCCACCACTGTGAACACTCCATAAATGAACACAGCCCTGAGTGTGCAGGAGTGGCCCGTGGGCAAGTTCTACTATAACTGGTTTTGCTGCTAGACTACCCACTCTATTACTGGGTCCAGTCTCTTATTTCTGTTAGAGCCCCATGGGCTGGATGGAGGAGCAGGAAATATGGGGGCTTACAATTCCTGAGATTTCCCAGGCATGTTCACAGTAGTGGGGGCAGGCTGGAAGAAAACCCATTGGGTCTGATGGCTATCTATCTATCTATCTATCTATCTATCTATCTATCTATCTATCTATCTATCTATCTATCTATCTATCTATCTATCTATCTATCTATCTATCTCTCTCTCTCTCTCTCTCTCTCTCTCTCTCTCTCTCTCTCTCTCTCTCTCTCTCTCTCTCTCTCTCTCTCTCTCTCCCTCCCTCCCTCCCTCCCTCCCTCCCTCCCTCCCTCCCTCCCTCTCTCTCTCTCCCTCCCTCTCTCTCTCTCTCTCTCTCTCTTTCTTTCTTTCTTTCTTTCTTTCTTTCTTTCTTTCTTTCTTTCTTTCTTTCTTTCTTTCTTTCTTTCTTTCTTTCTTTCTTTCATTTTTCAGATTTTTATCCCACCCTATCACAAAGGGCTCAGGATGGGTTACAACAATTAAAAACACAACAAAACGTTTAAATACAGCATTAACAGTAAAACTATAAAAACACCTACAACATTCTAAAACTGTAGATTAATAGTTTAGAAAAATAATAGATGGCGACTTTAAAAATCCAACCATCTCGTCCCCACTCCTCCCCCCCCCCCCATTCCAGAGGCCGACAGGAACGGCTAACTAGTTGGAAAAGGCTGACTAGTTGGAAAAGGCTGGTGGAACAATCAGGTTTTACAAGCCCTGCGGAATGAAGATCGTTCCCGCAGGGCCCTAACCTCAGCTGGTAATTTGTTCCACCGAAAAAGCCCGGGCTCATGTCAAAACCAACCGGATGTCTCTCAGGCTGGGGACTGACAAAAGATCCCCCCCATGAGTGGAGGGGCCTTAGCAGAGGTATAGCTATAATAGGGTGGGGTGGGAACAAACACCCCTAGTGGGACGCCATTGGGTCACACGCAGAGGTGGGATCCAGCAGGTTCTCACAGGTTCCTGAGAGTAGATTACTAATTATTTGTGTGTGCCAAGAGGGGGGTACTAATTGGTGATTTTGCCACGTGATGTTTGCCTTAGTTATGCCCCTCCTCTCAGCATTAGCGCGCAGAACTTGAAGCAGTCTAGCAGGAGGTGCACCGGCGTGCGTGGCAGCCTGCACCTGCGTGCATTCGTTTCCCGCCCAAGGACCAGCACAGCGGTTATGTCCTTGCCACAGCCCCGCCCAGGAATGCCGGGCCATGCCCCCGTTGTGCCCTGCCCAGCCCCATTGGGGCTACGCCACAGTTTGAATCCCACCACCATGGGAACCTGTTACTAAAATTTTTGGATCCCACCACTGGTCACACGGGGGGCAGAAAATTGCCCCCTTGTCCTCCTTCCCCCTCAGCCCCACCCCGCCATACTGCTCCTGAAGGAGCAGCCTGGCAACTCTGCCATCTGGCGCCCCTCGGTCCCTCCAGGCCCAGCACTTCTAGGCTGCCTGACACCACTGCCACGCCGCCTAAGGGAAGTGGGGCACGGGCGGTCGGGGTGCAGTCTGGGCCTGTGGGGCCCCAGCAGAGGCCTTCCCTCTTCCCCCATGCCACCCTAAAAGACCAGTGGGGCCTACAGGGGCCCGGCAGAGGCCTTCCCTCCCCCCGCCACCCCTTGCCACCCTCACCCCCCTCTCTCTGTGGCCACCCCTTTGCTGTGCTGTGGGAACACAGGATTCCGACTGACCCTGCAGGTCTGCTGTTGGTGTCAATGGTACCCGTTTAGGACTGTAGTGTCCAAATCATACAATTTCCAGTAATGTTACTGCTCCGTATTGCTGCTGTTCCTCATTCCTTTTGTAATGTTCTCCTATGTTAGGTAACTAATAAAAAGCAAAACCTACTCATTTATTTCCATTGGCAACATTAGAAATGTGAGCAATTCATCCATAATGTACGGCGTCTTCTAACTCTGTGGTAGATGATAGCCCCCAGTCAGGGGAAGCAGCACTGGCGGAACACGCTGAGCAAAATCCCTCCTTGGCTGTGAAACTCGCTGACTTGCCTTGAGCAAACGGTTGTGTTCGCTTAATGGCCCTCACACGGATGTTCTGGGAATGAAATCAGAATGGGGTGTTTTGCACACCTGCCCTCAGCCCTTGGGATTAAGTCGGAAAAAGAAATCTGAATAAACAAATAAAATACATATGCATGAACACCAGCCTGCCTGGGTTTCCGTGGCATCAGTAATAGGTCAGGCCAGCTCCGTTTACCTATTATTTCTGGAGTCCAAAGGACAGAGGCCAAACTCGACAGCAGCCACATGCCTAGCGAGAGGAGAAAAATGCGCACTGCTTACAGCCAGTGCGGTGTAGTGATTAAGAGCGGCCGACTCTAAGCTGGAGAACTGAATTTGATTCCCAATCTTCCGCATGAGTCTCATCTGGTGAACTGGGTTTTTGTCCCCACTGTTATACATGAAGCCTGCTGGGTGACTTTGGGCCAGTCACAGTTCTCTCCGAACTCTCTCAGCCCCACCTACCTCACAAGGGGTCTGTTGTGGGGAGAGGAAGGGAAGACATTTGTGAAACTCCTCATGGGGGAGAAATGATGAATATAAATCCAAATTTCTTCTCCTCCTCCTCTGGCTAGTCACAGTTTTTCAGAACTCTCTCAGCTCCACCTACTTCAGAAGGTGCCTGTTGTGGGGAGAGGAAGGGAAAAAAGTTTGTACGCTGCTGAGTCTCTTTACAGGGGAGAAAGGGGGGTATAAATCCAAACCTCCTCCTCCTCCTCCTCCTCCTCCTCCTCCTCCTCCTCCTCCTCCTCCTCCTCCTCCTTCTTCTCCTCCTCCTTCTTTTCTTCTTCTTCTCCTCCTTTTCTTCTTCTTCTGCTCCTCCTCCTCCTCCTTTTCTTCTTCTTCTTCTTCTTCTCCTCCTCCTCCTCCTCCTCCTCTTCTGCTCCTCCTCCTCCTCTTCCTCCTCCTCCTCCTCCTCTTCTTCTTCTTCTTCTTCAGCAGCGAAGCCACCGATTCATAATTTACCCAGAAGGCTCATGTTTCAGAACCTCCATCATAATACGAAAAAAAAGTCCATCTCTTGCACGAAGGAAGAATTCTGTGTTCAAATAAACGTCAGGGTCTCATTAAGTGTTACATGAAAAACTGCGCAACAAAACCCCGACAACCAACTGTTGTTTAGCGGAAAGAAGACGAAGAAGTGCGAGGCTGTGCTTTATCCTGTCCCCGCTGACTTTTCCAGCCTCCCAATCACTCTTGCCGCTGCCCCTTGCCACCTCGCAGGCTCCGAACACATGTTAACAAGGATAAGCAGATGTTTGGAATCCTGCGGAGGGCGAGTGGTTTTCAGGAGGGGAATTGGAGCAGAGGGGAAAGCGCCCAGATGGTTCCCTACTCCAAACCATCATCATCCCCTGAATGGCTTTTCTCTCAGGATGCTCACGAATTGTTGCACAGCGCCATGCGCCACATTTAGCTAGACTCTCAGAGACGTTTGCTTGAGGAGGAAATGAAATCTCGGAATAGAGAAATGAACTGGAAAATATGTGTTAGCAGAGGAGCACAGGTGTCAAACTCGCGGCCCTCCAGATGTTATGGACTGCAGTTCCCATCATCCCCTGCCATCATGATGCTGGCAGGGGATGATGGGAACTGTAGTCCATAACATCTGGAGGGTCACAAGTTTGACACTTATGCTTGAGTGGAGCAAGAAAAGCTTAGTTACACACACACACACACATTGCATAGCATTCTGGGCATTTATTAATATTGTTGGTCTTATTCTTTCTGCAGACTTCAATTGCTGCATAGGGTAAATAGAAGAAGAAGAAGAAGAGTTTGGATTTATATCACCCTTTCTCTCCTGCAGGAGACTCAAAGGGGCTTACAATCTCCTTGCCCTTCCCCCCCTCACAACAAACACCCTGTGAGGTAGGTGGGGCTGAGAGACTCCAAGAAGCTGTGACTAGCCCCAGGTCACCCAGCTGGCTTGTGTGGGAGTGCACAGGCTAATCTGAATTCCCCAGATAAGCCTCCACAGCTCAGAGAGAGCTGACAGGCTGAGGTCGAATCAAACCTGGATTTCACTTTCAAGAGATTCAGATACCACGAGCTCTTAACCTCCTACGCCACTGGTGGGAGGGAAGGCAGTATATAATAGAGCCTGATCTTGTCAGTTCTCAGATGCTAAGAAGGACTGGCATTCAGAAGAAGAGGAGGAAGAGGAGGAGAATATTCAACGGCTCACAAATTTCTTTCCCTTCCTCTCCCCACAACAGACCCCTTGTGAAGTAGGTGGTGCTGAGAGAATTCTGGACAAACTGGGACTAGCCCAACATCATCCGGCAGGCTTCATGGGTAGGAATGGGGGAACTAATCTAGTTAACCAGTTGAGAGTCTGCCATTCATGTGGAGGAGCGAGGAATCAAACCCCTGTTCTCCAGATTAGAGTCCACCTTCCCTTAATCACTACACCATGCTGGAAGAGAAACCACCACGGAATATTTTGCAGAGGAAAGCCACGGCAAACCAACTTTGCTTCTCACTCGCCTTGAAAGCCCCTCATTGGGGCTGTTGTCTGTCATCTGCGACTTGACGGCACTTTCCACACCTGTAATGACTGGCAGTGGTGTAGCGCCCAGGGGGTCGAGTGCGGCATGACACCCCGGACGTGCGCCTTTCGGGGGTGTGGCTGTGATGTGGCAGGGGCATTTTGGAGTGGGATGGGGCGGGCGGGCGGGGGCATTTCGGGGCACAGGATGAATGCACTCTGCCTCTGATGACCGGTGCCTGTAAAAGGGTAAGAAGGCCAGAGTTCTCGGTTTCTGCTGAGTGCAAAGAGCTCTTGGCTGTCAGGGCATAGGTTTAGGTCCTTGCAGTAAAAGCAACTGACCCAGAAGAAGAGATTCTGACAGGGACGGGTGCAGGTGGGGCTTACAGAGATGTGCTGGAGGCACCTTGCTTCCCGGGTGATAGCTCCTCTGATGTCAAGGCTAATGAGGGTCTTAGGGTAGTTAGGCATCAGGACGAGGAAGGGGAAATAGTCCCTTAGAAGAGCCTCATTATGACGAACTTGTATCCTCTCGCACCGAAGAGGCTCAGTCCTGAGAAATGTAACTCTTTACAATTATGAAGCGCATTTTGACATGTCTGCCTGGGGCAAAGTTTGCAGAGATGATGTGCTGTCTGCACAGGCTGGTGAACAGTGAGGGGAGGAGGTGAAGAGAGACTGTGGTTCACGTTGGGCACAACGCGGTGAGGAAGCATCCTCACGCAGTCCTGGAAAAGTGGTGTCAGTTGCTAGGCAGGTTAAAATCTCTGAGGATCTCAGAACTGCCGCCTGTGTCGCAGCCAGATAGGTGGAGATGAGGAGTTTCAAGGTGTGGACGAGAAAGAGGCACGAGGAGAAACCATTTGCTTTTGCTAAGTACTTGGAAACATCTCGGAACAAGCTGGCGCTGCCAAAAGAGACAGGCTCCACTTGAAGCAAAAAGGAAGCCGACTGCTGGTGCTTAATACTCGGCATGGCCCAGTCTCAGGGGCACTGTTACCTAAAATGGTGCTCGGGGCAAGAACTGAAAGTGCACCTCCCCCTACCCGGACTCTGTTGCCCTAGCGCAGCCTCCACAGCTCTTCCTGGGGCAAGGAAGTCCGGGGTGGGGGGGAGTTAACTGAAAGGACTTGGCTCCTGAAGATTCCTCAGAAGTCAAGCTAAGTCCTTTTAGATATATCTGTCTTGGTGTGTGTGTGGGGGGGGGGGGAGTGAGAAAGGGGTTGGAAGGAGATGGGGTGGGGGTACAAAGCCAGGGAGGGCACTCCTTCCGTAGCCTTGTCCCCACCCTCAGTCTTTTCCTGTTTGCTTTTGCTTGCTCTAAATTAAAAAGGAGTAATAGAAAGCTTGGCCTTTGGGTGAGTGGAAGGAGCGGCAGCTAGGGCGCCCTGTCCAATAGTAGGCTCCCCAGGGGAAGAACCCTGGCTTTCCCCATGCTCATTACGCCACTACACAGGCTACCCTGATCTCATTGGATTTCAGCTGCTAAGCAGACTTGGCCCTGGTAAGTGAACCCACAGTTTAAAGCTGGACCTCTCCAGGGTGGAGCAGAGTTCTTGGCAGAGAGGGGCCGGGGTATAAAACCAAACTCTTCTTGGGGTGTTGTGTGATTTCCGGGCTGTATGGCCATGTTCTAGTAGCCTTTTCTCCTGACTTCACCTGCATCTGCGAGTGGCATCTTCAAAGGATCCTCTGAAGATCCTCTAATGGTTCCAGCAACAGCTGCAGGCGAAACCAGGAGAAAATGCTACTAGAACATGGCCATATAGCCCGGAAACCACACAACACTCCAGTGATTCTGGCCGGAAAAGCCTTTGACAAACTCTTCTTCGTGGTGGGCCTTGTACAATGGTGCCAATATCCTGCTTGAGTTACAACACTGTAAATCACACAGAAACTCAAAAAGACTCACGCGAAGCATCACTATGTAAATGTGTGTGTGTGTGTGGGGGGGGGTGTTTCTCCCTCTTAAATTGGAAGAGGCAGGAGCATCTGCTGCTATAGTGGGAACGGGGGGAGCAGCAGCTGTAAGAAAACAGCATCTAATAACACATGCACAGTCGTTGCCACCACAGCCAGACATGCTCGAGTTGTTTGCACACAGGCGAATAGTCTGTTGAATGTTTGGCTCCCAATATCCCTACCCACAAGCAAAACAGTAGCCAGACGTGAGGGGTGTTGAGCATCCCTACTACATACTTTACGCCATTCAGTCACCTCCATACTATTAAGTTGTCTGGAGAGGCGGGGGTGCCTGCCTTGCTCTGCTGCTCCCCTGTTCTAGTGGATAAGGAGGCATCCCAATAGATACCGCTGGCTGCACCTCTTTCTTTTAGAATCTGTACTATAAAGCTTGGCTCTTGCACCGTCTGCTCTGCCCTCAAGAAGTCCGTGTTTGCTAGTCTGAGGAAGGTTCTGGCAGCTGGTTTGGGCCTTTGCTTTTTGAACATTCCTCAAAAGCTTTGGAGTCTGTTGCTCTGAAGTCTCTGGGGCCAGAAATCATCCATCAAAGGAGGCTCTGCAGTAGATTCCACAGGGATTAGGGATATGTTTGTGGCCCTTTCAATAGGGAGTGATGAATTTGCCAATACAGTGCGGATATGTGGGCTTTAGAACACTATAAGGTAATTACCAAAATCCTTCAAGCTGCATTATGATACAGGTACAGATAGCATCAGAAAGGCATAAACATTGGCATCCTATAAATGAACGGTAGAACTATGCAGCTGGAAATAGACAAATACAGATCTGACCCAAACCACGTGCATTTGTAAACACAGAAAATATTCCAAGTCCATAAAAAGAGAGGGAATGTGTTCCCTCCATTTTGGGAGCCTTTGGAAGTCTTTCTATTTGATGAATGATTTTGATCTTTCGTTGTTTGATTTTGGTTTCTTGAAAAGCGGAGGAGAGGGAATGCAGCACAGGGAGAGAGAATGGCTCAATAGATATGTTCCTGACAGGGACTTCATCCAACTTCATCCAACTTAACCAACCTTCCTATCAAACAGATTTTTTCCTAATTAATATTTTTGTGTACAACATTTCCACTTGTTGACAATTGATACTGGCTTTTTGTGCTTTCTGATGATGTACAGGCTCTTGTCCTGCTGTTTCATTACCTGGGGGCTACATCTGATAGACAAGGACAAATCTAGACTTGTATCTCATGGCTCACAGACAGGGTGGAGCAGGTGAGGAACAGAGAGCTTGTTGGGATACTTGCCTTGAACTGTACCAGTTGGGGGAATCAATATTCACATGACCACCTGGTCCTGTAGAAAGTGGGCAATGGAGCCTCTTTTTAAAAACAAAGTTAGAACTAAAAGGCAAACATACACCCCCTCCCCCATCTTCATTATGCTAATCTATGTGAAGCATATTTTCTCCATGATTGAAGTCTATAAAATTATGCATGGGGTAGAAAATGTTGACAGAGAGAAATTTTTCTCTCTTTCTCACAATACTAGAACCAGGGGGCATCCATTGAAAATGCTGGGGGGAAGAATTAGGACTAGTAAAAGGAAACACTTCTTCACGTAACGTGTGATTGGTGTTTGGAATATGCTGCCACAGGAGGTGGTGATGGCCACTAACCTGGATAGCTTTAAAAGGGGCTTGGACAGATTGATGGAGGAGAAGTTTATCTATGGCTCCCAATCTTGATCCTCTTTGATCTGAGGTTGCAAATGCCTTATGCAGACCAGGTGCTCGGGAGCAGCAGCAGCAGCAGCAGAAGGCCATTGCTTTCACATCCTGCATGTGAGCTCCCAAAGACACCTGGTGGGCCACTGTGAGTAGCAGAGTGCTGGACTACTCTGGTCTGATCCAGCAGGCTTGTTCTTATGTTGTTATGTTCTAAACTGAGAGTCCTTCTCTCTGGAGTGGGGAGCTGTTGGTGGTATCTAGGGAGTGTGGAGTTCAGAAAGAAGAGGGAGATCAACAGGGAGGCGGTACCATATAGTCTTCTTTTTAAAGCACCCTGACAATTCCAGAAGAAATCCAGGCCCATCAGAGGATAACAACCCTGCTTCCAGTATGGTGCAGTGGTGAACATCAGGTGGACTCCAATCTGGAGAACTGGTTTGATTCCCCACTCCTCCACATGAGCGGAGGACTCTTGTCTCGTGCGCCAGATTTTCCCCGGCTCCGCCGCATGAAGCCTGATGAGTGACCTTGGGCCAGTCGCCATTCTCTCAGAACTCTCTCAGCCCCACTTGCCTCACCAGATGTCTGTTGCAGGGAGAAGAAAGGAAAGGAATGTGTCAGCCACTTGGGGACTCGTTACGATCGAGAAAAGTGGGGTATGAATCCAAACCCTTCCTCTTCCTCGTGCTGTGACCTTGCTTGTGGTGTTGATCGTTATAGGAAGTGTCCACCTGGCTTTTTTCTTCTTGCATCTCCGCTGGGATCAAAGGGAGGAGGAGAGGCACCTGTTTCTTTGGAGGTGCTGACATTGACTAAAACACCCAGGTGAGTGAGGAAGAGGTGGACAGACAGATGGACAGAAGGCAAGCTAAGCATCGCCGTCCTCCGGCCTTGCAATATTTTACTGCCATCTCAGCAACAGGGAAGGGGAAAAAACAGCTGGGGGCAAAGGATTGCTCTAAGAAGATTTTCGAGACAGAGCCACAAATGTGAAGCCAACGGAAAACTTCCTGCGAGAAGGGCAGAGCCCAGAGGGAGGCAAGAAACACGGCCTAAGAGACACGTCCCCGACAGGCTGCAGCGATAAGCAGGAATTGGAAATGCATCCGAAGCAGTTTCAAAGCGCCCAGGATCCCAGCCGCAACGCCGATGCTGCCGGGGCTCTGAGATGGAACAGGGAGGAACCCACTAGTCACCAGGGCCCTCCGCCTCCCACTCCTCACCAGAGAGCAACGCTCACCAGCAGCACCCAGAACGCGAGACTTCACACAGCGCGGTGCAGAGCGCACCTCATCCCACTCACTACTATCGGCAAGATGTGTAGGCTCACAGTTCTCCGCTCGCACACGCGGAGAAGAAATCACAGCCCTGGAGACGGTGCCCGAGGTCGGGCACGACACAAAACTGTGACTGAATGAAAACAGCTACAATTAGCATGGTTGATTGACTTGAGTTGATGCCCACTCTCCCGGCCGGAGCTGACTCAGAGCGGCTTATGAGACATACAAATGCAATTTGCATTAAAATATTATTTAAGATAATAAAATATCAAAATATTGATAATCCATAACACCATTAGCCTGTTGTGTTAAAGCCACCCACCCCTATTCATAAGGGAAGGAAAGGAGTCCAACAGGACGGATATGTCACTCCCATCGCTGCCCTCAACAATAGGTCTGGTTGTCCGAGCAGGGACTGTTCCATAAAAAATGGTCCACAAAGAAGAGTTGGATTTATAACTCCCCTTTCTCTCCTGTAAGGAGACTCAAAGGGGCTAACAAACTCCTTTCCCTTCCCCCCTCACAACAAACGCCTTGTGAGGTGGGTGGGGCTGAGAGAGCTCAGAAGAACTGGAACTAGCCCAAGGTCACCCAGCTGGCGTGTGTTAAAATGCACAGGCCAATCTGAATTCCCCAGATCAGCCTCCACAGGTGGCAGAGCGGGGAATCAAACCCGGTTCCTCCAGATTAGAGTGCACATGCTCTTAACCACTACGCCACTGCTGCTCCTAGTTTCTGTCACTTAAAGGTGGAAGGGACTTGTTTTGGCCTTGAGAGAGGAGGACTCAAAGAAGAAGAGTTTGGAGACTCAAAGGGGCTAACAAGCTCCTTTCCCTTCCCCCCTCACAACAAACACCCTGTGAGGTGGGTGGGGCTGAGAGAGCTCCGAAGAACTGTGACTAGCCCAAGGTCCGAAGAACTGTGACTAGCCCAAGGTCACCCAGCTGGCATGTGTTGGAGTGCACAAGTGAATCTAGTTCACCAGATAAGCCTCCACAACTCAAGCGGCAGAGCGGGGAATCAAACCCAGTTCCTCCAGATTAGAATGCACCTGCTCTTAACCACTATGCCACTGCTGCTCCTACTTTCTGTCACTTAAAGGTGGAAGGGACTTGTTTTGGCCTTGAGAGAGGAGGACTCAAAGAAGAAGAGTTTGGATTTATATCCCCCCTTTCTCTCCTGTAAGGAGACTCAAAGGGGCTAACAAGCTCCTTTCCCTTCCCCCCTCACAACAAATGCCTTGTGAGGTGGGTGGGGCTGAGAGAGCTCAGAAGAACTGGAACTAGCCCAAGGTCACCCAGCTGGCGTGTGTTGGAATGCACAGGCAAATCTGAATTCCCCAGATCAGCCTCCACAGCTCAGGTGGCAGAGCGGGGAATCAAACCCGGTTCCTCCAGATTAGAGTGCACCTGCTGTTAACCACTATGCCACTGCTGGATCTGAATTATGGTTTGACATTGGATGATTAATCACCGTCAGTCTTAACTAGGCTTTGGTGTGATATATGAATGCAGACCCCCAAGCTTTATCATGGTTTTTTCCCAGCACCTCCCAGTGGAGGCCAGGATACCAGCTAGGTGGCAAACAATAATTATCATGGACTGGACTCAAAGGGTAACTATCACAGGTGTGAGACCTGTCTTGTGGAATTCCACAAGGCACAGTTCTGTCCCCAAGTCTTTTTAAATCTCTGTGTAAAGCCCTGAGGTCAAATCATTTGTTGTTCTGGGACTGGCTGTCATCAATATGCTGATGATACTAAGCTCTATATATCCTTGTCCAAATCTTTTGGTGATTCAGAAGAGGTCTTGAGTCGCTGCTTGGCTGCGGCGGTTAGCTGGCTAGAAGTGAACAAATTGAAGCTGAACGCTGAGAAGACAGAGATAATGCTGGTTGGGAATACGGAGTTCTTGAAGGACAAAGTTCTCCTCACTCTCGATGGGGTTCAACTGATCCTTGCTGACTCGGTTAAAAGACTTGGGATCAAACTGGATCTACCGTTATTACTGGAGAAACAAGTTAGTGCTGCTACGAAAAAGATTTTCTTCCAACACAGCCTGTAAAATGATCTTGATATCCCTGATTTGGGCACCTGGGTCCAGACCACAGTAATATTGAGACTAGACTACTTGAATGCACTGTACATTGGTCTCGTCTCAAAAATCAACTAGGAATCTCCAACTGGTCCAGAATGGTGCGGCTCAACAGAGCATGCATAATATTACTCCCATTCTGCAGATGCTCTATGATTGCCTATTTGTTAATGAGTTCAATATGAGGTATTGGCTTCATGGTCTTGCCCCCTTAAATTATGGGGTCTCCTCTCTTCCTATGCTCTACCCCACAACTCCACTCATCTCAACAGCTGTTTCTGCAGGTCCCAACCTGCAAAGCTGTTTGTGCAGGTCCCAACCTGCAAAGAAGAAGAAGAAGAAGAAGAAGAAGAAGAAGAGGAAGAGGAGGAGGAGGAGGAGGAGGAGGAGGAGTTTGGATTTATATCCCCCCTTTCTCTCCTGCAGGAGACTCAAAGGGGCTGACAATCTCCTTATCCTTCCCCCCTCACAACAAACACCCTGTGAGGTGGGTGGGGCTGAGAGAGCTCCGAGAAGCTGTGACTAGCCCAAGGTCACCCAGCTGGCGTGTGTGGGAGTGTACAGGCTAATCTGAATTCAAACTGACCGCCTGTACTTGTGCTTTGTCCACTTTGTCTCCCATCTTGTGGAATTACCTGCTCGAGGAGGTCAGGAAAGCTCCAGTTCTCCTACCATTCCAAAAATTATGCAAAACTGGGCTTTCTTGCACAGGTAATAAGGCCACACTGGACAAAATGGTTTCGCAGCAAACTTCCTTGGATAAACAATTGGGACTTGTGATCTTTACTGCTGTTTACAGCATATTGTGAGTGGGATCCTATTATGCAATTTCCGTATCGCTTAATGTGTCGTGTTAATGCTTATAGTACAATATCGATACAACTGTAATAGTAGCAGTATTGATATAACGGCAATTTAAAGGGCTTTAACAAATCCAGCAATCTTGCGACTATCAGGTGTGATGAGATCTGTGCCTGACAATTGACCATCTTCATGGCATGTGGCCTTGATCCACAAAGAAGGAAATGACCCACATAGGCAATCACATAGGTCCATCTCTCTATTGGATGTGGATCACAAACTGTTTGCATCAATAATAAGATCTGTGCCTTTAAGAGTGGGTTGATAGGCAAAGTTAAGAGGACCAGGAAAACCAGAGACTGAGAGCTGTGGAGCAGGCACTGGGGTGCCTCCTCACCTGCAAATTGACAAACATGAGGAGACCCAAGTACAACACCACTAAGCAGTGCAGAGCCCCGAGGTAAGCATTCCATGCATAATGGGCCATATGTTTCAGTTCATTCTGGTGGTTCCAGGCTTCTAGAATCCTAATACATTGGTTACTGAATGTCCCATTTTGTTGACTATACTGACTGACCATCTGTCTTGAGTCCCTTTGAGAAAGACAGACTACCTATATAAATTGACAGCAGACGTAGAGGGGTACTACTCAGAGTAAACAAGTGTTCATCTGTATACAACTGACATATACAGCAGCCTCTTACCCCCAGGAAGAAGAAACAACACTCCACACAGCAGGTTCTTTCCAAAGTAAAAATAAAACAGTGAAGAATGATGTATTTAATGTATTGTCGAAGGCTTTCACGGCCGGAATCATTGGGGTGCTGTGTGGTTTCTGGGCTGTATGGCCGTGTTCTAGCAGCATTCTCTCCTGACGTTTCGCCTGCATCTGTGGCTGGCATCTTCTGAAGATCCTCTGAAGATGCCAGCCACAGATGCAGGCGAAACATCAGGAGAGAATGCTGCTAGAACACGGCCATACAGCCCGGAAACCACACAGCACCCCAATGATGTATTTGCCCATGCTAAATCTTGCTGTTCTCCCCAAACATTCTTGGCACCCCTGATTTCTGTCCCCTGCCTTCAGATAGACCTTGTGGGAGGACTTTGGCTGATATCCTACATTGCTGTGTATCAGATTACGCATTTGTACTTTATCTCTTCGGCTGCTATCGTATATCTCTTTAGGAGGAGCTGCAGATGTTAAGCACTTTATTTTAGGTCTATTGATAGATTGTTGAACCAAGTTGTCCCGCAGACAGAAAACGATGGACTTGCGCTTTCTAAAAACATGACTATTTAATTATGATAGAACTGAAGCACTTTAATTAATTGAGGTTGATGTTTAGATTTTGGATGTTGTGCTGTTTGCAGACCGCTCGCCCATTGCGTATATCTGGGAGAAAAGCACATTGGCAGGGCACATCTTCAGTCTCTTCTTGGTCATTTTGCTTTGCTGGACAAGACTGATAGCACAATTGCAGCATCGGAGAAGGATCGTGCCTGGTCAAGTTCATCCCACAGTGGCAGAGATAAGGAGTCGGTGCTCACAATCCACCGATTCCTGCTTCCTGGTTTTCCACTGTCCTCCAGCAGACCTTTTCAGCTAGGGTTGCCAGCTCCATGTTAGGAAATATCTGGACATTTTGGGCACCTGAGGAGGGTGGGACGCAGTGGTGTAGCTTCCACAGGGAGGGGTGGGGACAAATGCAGAGGTGGGATCCAGCAGGTTATCACCAGTTCCCGAGAGTGGGTTACTAATTATTTGTGTGTGCCGAGAGGGGGTTACTAATTGGGTCTGCTTTTCCGTTACAAATTTTATTAGGTCCAAAAACCATAAAGTCCTGTTGTTTCCTATGTGGCTGGTGAGCGAAGGTAGAAAACGGGATAATTCTCCCTGTCGGGCTGTTTTAAAAACATGTTTTAGAAATATGGTAAAGTTCCTTGTTTAAGGAAAGTATCCTTCTTTTGATTTCTAGAAACAAAATTAAGTATTTGAAAGTATTAAGTATTTGACAGGCAGTCAATTAGAGGAGAAGTAGTTGTTTCTGTTGGCAGTAGACGATAGGACTTGCTGTAATGAGTTTAAATTATGGACAGAAAGATACCAGCTGGAAATTAGGAACTTTTTTTTTACAGTAAGAGTTTTTTACAGTAACAGAAATTATTAATGCCCCGCCCCCGGAATGCCCGGCCACGCCCCCGCCCAGCCCCGCCCAGCCCCATTGGCACTACGCCACTGTTTGAATCCCACCACCATGGGAACCTGTTACTAAAATTTTTGGATCCCACCACTGGACAAATGCCTTGCAGGATCCTAGCCTTGTTAGCCATGATCTCCTGTATAAACTCTGTCTTGGGTTTAAATCTTCCTGGGTGCAGTGAGCATACTTCCTGGTAAGCTCCACACACCTGGTCTTCCTCTGACCTCTGACCTCTCAGCCTGCCCGCCTGATCTCCTGCTTGTACCTTGGCTCTGAACTGCCTTGATTCTGGACTACCTTGACCACACGTTTGCCTGCTGCCTGCCCAGACTCCAGACTATCCTGACTGTGCCTCACTTGCTGCCCACCTGGACTCAGCACATGGTCTGTGGGGAAGGTGGAGTTTGGGGAGGGAAAGCAGCTAAGTGGAGATTTCATGCCTTATAGTCTCCTGCAAAAGCTGCTGTTTCCTCCTGCACTCCATGTTGTCTGGAGATAAGTTGCCATTTCAAGAGAACTCTGGGTCCCACCTTGACCTTGGCCACCTTATTTCCTTCCCCTCTTCACCCTCCTAGGGTTGTCGGGACCCCCACTGTGGCAGCGTGGCCCTTATTGCTTGATGCCCCTGTGGGCGCTGTTGGTTACAGTGCGACGTAACTGTCAGGGAAACCCCAAAAGTAACATAGGATAAGGTGCTGTGTGGTTTCCGGGCTGTATGGCCATGTTCTAGCAGCATTCTCTCCTGACGTTTCGCCTGCATCTGTGGCTGGCATCTTCAGAGGATCTTCAGATCCTCTGAAGATGCCAGCCACAGATGCAGGTGAAACGTCAGGAGAGAATGTTGCTATAACACAACCATACAGCCCGGAAACCACACAGCACCCCAGTGATTCTGGCCGTGAAAGCCTTCGACAATAACATAGGATAGCTCTTGGAATCCCTGAAACTCTATGGTTTGGTTTCTAGTGATTCTAGAGCTGCCCTACCTCAATTTTAGAGTTCCCCCAGGAGTGATGTGGCTGCATAGACTATGTTATGCCCCTGCTCTGGTTACTGCTCCCAACCCTCCCTCTGGTTGGGGAGCAACCCAACATACTGGCTCCATGTGGGTCCCACAACCCTGGAATCAGACTTTCCTGGAGTTAAAAAGATGACTGGGGATGGAGGAGGAAGCTGGGAAGATCTGCATCCTGGCTCCATCCCTGTCCTGGATCTAACTGACGGGAAAACTCTGTGCCAGAATTTCATTTGTTTAATGAAAATTTTAAGACCTTTGCACTTCAGATGGGTAAACAATTTGATACGCTTAAGTATGAAATTAATATTAGATTAAATAAAAACAGACGTAAAGACATTGAAGAACAACTAATTCAGGATGCGGGCCTAATGAAATTAAGTTTGAGTAGAATGAGATAAATAAGATGGTTGATGATTTACAGTTCAATTTAAAATTAAGTCAGGCAGTAGGAACCATTAATGGAAACAAATCAGAAGAACTTGGAAGGAAGTATTGAGCTATTGGACAATAGAAACTGGAGAAAAAATAGAATTAAAATAAGAGGGATTGTGAAAAAGGCAGAAGGGAATCATTTAATTTCCTATTTAGATGACTTATTTGTCTCATT
Organism: Sphaerodactylus townsendi; assembly: GCF_021028975.2. Taxonomy (NCBI): domain Eukaryota; kingdom Metazoa; phylum Chordata; class Lepidosauria; order Squamata; family Sphaerodactylidae; genus Sphaerodactylus; species Sphaerodactylus townsendi. Next base: position 34,662,930 of record NC_059438.1, read on the forward strand.
ATTAGGATCTGAATCAGACAACAATAAGACTAATGACACTTACTGAATACATTCTATAATCACACTTTTTAAAAAACAGCAGTCAGTGATATTTTAGTTGCCCTCTATAGCTCCTGTTCCAAAGAGAAATGAATGGAAATGGAAGGAAAAAAAAAACAATTCAATTTATGGCTGATTTCTCTCCTAATTTTAAGACAGAGAAGAGGTCTTTGAATCTTGCTAGGCATCCCTAGTTCTGTATCAACGGAAATTCTTCTCCAAAGATACTTTGAGCGATAACCAAAAGTGGATCATTATCCAATGATCAAATATCAAGGTTTTATCTCTTTAAAGGAGCTGGCCATCTCAAAGACTTAAAACCCCCCCACCAAAGATAAACTTGTCAATCTCACATAATTAATGAATTTAATAGTTATTTTAAGCTGATTCCTCACTCTCTACAGAAGTTTTATCTTCAAATTCAAGTATTTCTGTGGAGGCGACCATTCACAGGAAACTCATTTTAGCAAAAAATTTAGGATGTTTCATTAATCTATTTAATGAATTTAGGAAGAAGGTATTGGGAGTTAGAATTAAAATGAAGCTTTTTTTGTCTTAATGCGAATGCTCTTAATCATCTGGTGGAGAGGAAAAGTGGGTAATGAAAATATGGGAGATGGCCAAGATGGTGAGAATTACTCATAGTACAATCAAAGAATAACTGAACCCATAAAGAAACATTTCAGCAAATCTACAGCCCTTTCAAGTTTATAATTAACAGCTACCAAATGGATCCTAGAGCGTATAGATTATTTGAGCTTTTGTAATTATTTTGTAAATGAAAATTACCTGTTGTTCTGCTGCTTTTGTATCGATACTTGTGATGTGTATTTATTTGATTTGCTTGATTTACACACCACCTTTCTCTCGCGTGGGGATCCAAAGCCGCTTGTGCCGGCCTCATCTTTTCTATTTTATCACCAAAACAACCCAGTGAAATAGATTAGTCTAGGGCAGGGGTCTGCAACCTGCGGCTCTGGAGCCGCATGTGGCTCTTTCAGCCTTATAGTGTGGCTCCACGTGGCCTGGAGGTCGGAGGGTAGCGTGGGCGTGTCCCTCCAGCCCTCCAGAGCAGCGCTGGAAGGAAAGATGAGTGGAGGGGCCGAACCAGAGGCGGCTCCGTGCGTGAGGGTGCCATTTTTGTGTCCCCTCCACTCACCTCTCCTTCCAGCACTGCTCTGGAGGTCTGGATGGACACACCCATGCTGCCCTCTGACCCCTGGAGGTCAGAGGGTAGCGTGGCCGTGTCCCTCCAGAGCAGCTGCCATCCTCCCTCTGCCCCACGGAGCAGGCAGCTGCTTGCTCTGTCGAGCAGAAGGGGTTTCTCTGCCCAGCTCCTCCGCCTCCCAACGCTGGAAGGAAAGGGTCTGAACCGGCTCGCCTCTCCGGCAGGGTCTGAACTGGCTCGCCTCTCCGGCTCAGTAGACCTTCAGGGTCGTGGAAAACAGGTCCAAATGGCTCTTTGGGTGGTAAAGGTTACTGACCCCTGGTCAAGGGGTATGATTTCTCAAGGCCATGCAGCCAGCATCCATGGCAGAGGGGAGAATTTGAGCACACGTCTTCCAGATCATCCCCAGAGCTGGGAGGCAGCCTATTCACACCTATTTGGTAAAACCGGTTCTTAAAATTATCTCAGTTCGGAGAACCGGTTGTTAATGATTAACTCCACTAGGGACTAGGGGGTAATCTCTGTCCCTGGGGACAACAAATCTCGTCAAACGGGAAATGCAAAATCGCCCCCAGGGCCCCCTACGGCCCCCCTTCCCCCATGGCAACCCCCACCCCTAACCCCACCCCACAGCGCCCACCCTCACCCTCACACACTTACCTTCATTTCAGAGCGAGATGGGAATTGGCAGACAATCCCTAACTTGTCTCTTTTCTGCAGCAGATAGCTTTTGCCCTTAAAAAAAATGGCTACAGCAATAGCCAAGTAAAAGGGAACAGCCCCGCCCAGGAATGCCCCACCCCTGGAATGTCTGGACACGCCCCCGTCGTGCCCTGCCCAGCCCCATTGGCGCTATGCCACTGTTTGAATCTCACCACCATCGGAACCTGTTATTAAAATTTTTGGATCTCACCACTGATCATCCCCCAACACTTTAACCACTACGCTACAGTTGTTCTCAGTAAAAAGGTAAAAGTAGTCCCCTTTGCAAACACTGGTTCATTACTGACCCATGGGGTGACACCACATCACAACGTTTGCTAGTCAGACTATGTTTATGGGGTGGTTTGCCATTGCCTTCCCCAATCACCTACGCATTAACCCCAACAAGCTGGGCTCTCAACCTCGGAAGGATGGAAGGCAGAGTCCACCTTGAGCCAGCTACCTGAAACCGACTTGTGTTGGGATCGAACTCAGGTTGTGAGCAGAGCTTTGGCTGTCGTACTGCAGTTTTCCGCTTTGCACCACGAAGCTCTTAGTTCTCCGTCGTGATATTTGAATCTTGATTTGGTCTTGCATGCTCACTTTATGTATTGACCTATTTGTTATTTATAGTTGCCTGGCTCCAGTGGTGTAGCGCCAAGGGGGCGGGGTGCACGCAATGCACCGGGCGGGTGCCAGTGCGGGGGCATTATGGGGCAGATGCGGGCGTGACAGGGGCGCAGTTCCCCTAGCTTCAGCCCTCTCTGGCTCACCAGGACTCAAGGCGGATTACATAAGATAAGAAAGTAAAATGAATAGAATGAGCAGACGCCTAATGTACTAGGACTTCTACAATTCTAAAGTTTTTTTTTAAAAAAAGGGTAAGTGCTTCATATTATCCTGAGCAATGAGAGGTTCTAAGAGGCCAGGGCTACAGGATTTGTTTTGTTTTAGATGAGACCGGACTGGAGAATTAACAGTGCCTTTCGAATCATTTCATTTGCAAATATATCAGCAGAGCTTAGCAGAAGCAAATGGGCATTCTTAAAGCAAGCAGAATATTGATGCATTCTCCATCAGATTCCCAGAGGAAGCGTTTGTGCCCCGTGGAACTTCATCTTCGGCCGGTCCATACCTGTCATTCCTCCAAAGTTCATTGCAAATTGACCTTCCAGGAGCAGCAGTGGCATAGGAGGTTAAGAGCTCGTGTATCTAATCTGGAGGAACCAGGTTTGATTCCCAGCTCTGCCGCCCGAGCTGTGGAGGCTTATCTGGGGAATTCAGATGAGCCTGTACGCTCCCACACATGCCAGCTGGGTAACCTTGGGCTAGTTACAGCTTCTCGGTGCTCTCTCAGCCCCACCTACCTCACAGGGTGTTTGTTGTGAGGGGGGAAGGGCAAGGAGATGGTCAGCCCCTTTGAGTCTCCTGCAGGAGAGAAAGGGAGATATAAATCCAAACTCCTCCTCCTCCTCCTCCTCCTCCTCCTCCTCCTCCTCCTCCTCCTCCTCCTCCTCCTCCTCTTCTTCTTCTTCTTCTTCTTCTTCTTCTTCTTCTTCTTCTTCTTCTTCTTCTTCTTCTTCTTCTTCTTCTTCTTCTTCTTCTTCTTCTTCTTCTTCTTTTCCTTCTCCAGGATTAAAAGGTGAATTCAGTGCTCCAGTCATTAAGGGCCGTGAAAGCCCCCGATGGCTCCTCCACGGTTATCAAAACAGCCCACTGTTCAAAGTTTTGCTACAAATAGAATTGCAAATGGAGGTTTAAAAAGCATATGTTGATCAACATTTGTTAGGGCCAGCTGGGGTCAGACTAAATGCTCTTGGGACTGAATCCAGCCCATATGCCACCGACGCCCCCATGCCGTCACTTGAACATTCAGCATGTTTTATTTACCAGACATGCAAAATCGCAACGACATGCAAATCTACTGCTCGTTGAAAACAAAAGGTGTTTCAGCAATCGCATGATTGCAGTATTGATGATAATTAGATGCTCAGACCTAGCATGGCTCCAATATCCTTGCGTGTAGTTTGGTGTTTACTTTATTCTTCAAAGCAGTTGATATGCTTGGTCCTGGTGCGACATCCCACCATCCCAGCAAGCTGACTGAAGTGAAAAGTTGTGCAAAAGTAATGATGTTGTCTTCTCTCTGTAAACGCACACGTTCTCAGCGATCAAGATGGATGATCCCCCCAGCTGTTCGGGAACGATTCTGCCAGGGGGGAGATGTGGCGTATGACCACTGCAGAATTGCCCCTAGAAAAAGAGAAGTTTGGTAACAATTGGATAAACATCTTGAGGGGAATCCTCCACCAACCTTTCTCCCCTTCCCCCAGACTACAGGGAAGCTATCCCACTCATACCACCCTCTGTGGAGTTAGGGCTATGTCATGCCATGGTACCACATGCCCCAACAGCTCTGGAAAATGGTCCTGAAGAAGAAGAGTTTGGATTTATATCCCCCCTTTCTCTCCTATAGGAGACTCAAAGGGACTTACAATCTCCTTGCCCTTCCCTCCTCACAACAAACACCCTGTGAGGTGGGTGGGGCTGAGAGAGCTCAGAAAAGCTGTGACTAGCCCAGGGTCACCCAGCTGGCATGAGTGGGAGTGCACAGGCTAATCTGAACTCCCCAGAGAAGCCTCCACAGCTCAAGCGGCAGAGCTGGGAATCAAACCCGGTTCCTCCAGATCAGAGTGCACCTGCTCTTAACCTCTTACGCCACTGCTGCTCCTGCTCCTGGCCACCCACAGTCCTGTCTTCCCTCCCCATATGTAAGGTTGGCTGCTCCAAATTGGGAAATACCTGGATATTTTGGGGGTGGAGCCTAAGAAGGCTGAGTTTTGGGAAGGGGGGGATTTAAATGGGGCAGAATGCCATTGAATCTGCCACCTTCCAAAGCGTCCATTTTCTCTGAGCTGTGTTGCTCGGAGACCAGTCATAATCCCCCGGACATCTCCAGCCACATCCTAGAGTTTCTATAGAAACCACTCTGCACCAATAGCTCTAGGTTCTAAAAACCAATTTAGTTTTCAAATATTTCAAACACCCAATTCAAGAACCACCACAACAAATATGTATCCTATTGTTTGTTTCACAGGTTCCAATAAAATATATAGGAGTACAGGAAAAAAGCCCTTTTGTTTGTTCCTAGCATCTTTCCAACAGAACAAATTTCAACATAAATCATTCACGGTCTTTGTGTCCCCTCTTTCTTTGCACAATAATGTCACCACACTTTCCGAGATCAAAGTAGGAAGAATTCCAGAACAAAGGATTCCTTTGTGGGCAATTAACCTCCGGGAAGTATTAATTTTATGGTTACTTCTTCCAAGCCCGCCTAAGAGAAATCAAATTAACACCCGAATAGATAAATGAAACTTTTCTGCATAGCTGTGAACCCACCTCTTTAGCTGTCACACCTGTTACAAATTACCCTCTCCCTTAACCCAGCTCTCCCCAGGTTTTACCTCAAAGCTCCAGCAATTTCCCACCTAACCGTTTGCAACCCTTACAGGTGGTGGTTTTTGAACCATTACATTGGCCATGGCCAGGGTCGTAACGAGGCAGCCCTGGGCAAACTGTAGCCCTGGGCAAAACCTGAGTTGGATGCCCCCCCCCCCCATGGGCGGCCACTCCACCACGACCAAATTTTTTTTTGCACCAGGACATTGGTGCCTGCAGGGGTTGAATCTTTAGACATATCAGCACCAAAATTTCAGCATAGCATCAGGAGACTGTCCTTATGCTACCCTCCAAGTTTGGTGAGGTTTGGTTCAAGGAGTCCAAAGTTATGGACTCCCAAAGGGGGTGCCCCATCCCCCATTGTTTTCAATGGGAGCTAATAGATGGGGGCTACAGTTTTGAGGGTCCATAACTTTGGGGCCCCTGAACCAAACTGCACCAAACCTGGGGGGTATAATCAGGGCAGTCTCCTGATGAGACCCTGAAAGTTTTGAGACTGTGCCTTCAGAAATGTGCCCCCCCCCGGCTGCAACCCCCATTGACAGCAATGCAGAAAACTCAATGCAGAACAAAGATTCTTGGGCAAATTTCTAGGATGTTCCTGAAGGGGGCGCATTTTTGGATGTATCAGCACCAAAATGTCAGGGTATCATCTGGAAACTATCCTAATGGTACCCCCCAAGTTTGGTGCAGTTTGGTTTAGGGGGTCCAAAGCTATGGACCCTCAAATGGGGTACCCCATCCCACATTCTTTGCTAAGGAGATGGGGGCTACCCTTTTGAGGGTCCATAACTTTGGACCCCCTGAACCAAACTGCACCAAACCTTGGGGTTGCAATCATGACAGTCGCCAGATGAGACCCTGAAATTTTGGTGCTGATACATCCAAGAATGCGCCCCCTTCAGGAACATCCTAGAAATTTGCCCAAGAATCTTTGTTCTGCATTGAGTTTTCTGCATTGCTGTCAATGGGGGTTGCAGGCTGGGGGGGGCACATTTCTGAAGGCACAGTCTCAAAACATTCAGGGTCTCATCAGGAGACTTCCCTAATGATACCCCCCAGGTTTGGTGCAGTTTGGTTCAGGGGGGCCAAAGGTATGGACCCTCAAAACTGTAGCCCCCATCTCCTATTAGCTTCCATTGGAAACAATAGGGGATAGGGGCACCCCCTTTGGGAGTCCATAACTTTGGACTTCCTGAACCAAACCTCACCAAACTTGGGGGGTAGCCTAAGGACAGTCTCCTGATGATACGCTGAAATTTTGGTGCCGCTAGCCTAAAAACTGCGCCCCCTGCAGGCCAAAAATGGAAAACCACTAAAATACCCCAAAACGAACCCAGCATTTTGATGCCCCCCACAAGGTGATGCCCTGGGCAGCTGCCCACCTTGCCCAATGGGCATTACGCCAGTGGCCATGGCTGTCTAGCGGAGTTTGCCTCCGGATGCTTTCTTCCATTTGAAATATAGCAGAGAGGGTCTTTCGAGAGAGGCCTTCTTTTTCTGCTGCCAAACCCCATCTGACTTATAGCAATCCTGTAGGGCCCAGGTGTCAAACTCGCAGCCCTCCAGATGTTATGGACTACAGTTCCCATCATGCTGGCAGAGGATGATGGGAATTGTAGTCCATAACATCTGGAGGGCCACGAGTTTGACACCTGTGCTGACACGAGTTTGACACCCAAATGGCCACGCTGGCAGGGGCTGATGGGAATTGTAGTCCATAACATCTGGAGCGCCAAAGGTTCGCCACCACGGCTGTAGGGTTTTTAAGGCAAGAGATGTTAAGAGGTGGTTTGCGATGGCTTTCCTCCATGTCACAACCCTGGTATTCCTTGGTGCTCTCCCATCCAAATACTAGCCATGGTTAACCATGCTTAGCTTCTAAGATCTGATGAGCTCATGCTAGCCTGGGTCTACCCAGTAAGAACTGGGAAAGGTCTCCAATCTTCAAACATTTTATCCCCAAACGGCTACAATATACAAGTAGGGATGTATTTTTTTAAATCAGTGTAAACGTTGCCTGAATATAGGAACAACCAGCACTCATTTTATTGTGATGGTATTACTGGTACTAAATATCAGCACTTTGAAGGGTGTGTGGGAGCTCTCCCAGGTCCTGAGGGGGAAAACTAGTGGAAATCAAAGCAACCTGGTATATGAGTCCTGACATTATTCTTTAAAACAATAAGAACATAAGAACGTAAGAAAGAGCCTGCTGGATCAGACCAGAGTCCATCTAGTCCAGCACTCTGCTACTCGCAGTGGCCCACCAGATGCCTTTGGGAGCTCACATGCAGGATGTGAAAGCAATGGCCTTCTGCTGCTGCTGCTGCTCCCGAGCACCTGGTCTGCTAAGGCATTTGCAACCTCAGATCAAGGAGGATCAAGATTGGGAGCCATAGATCGACTTCTCCTCCATCAATCTGTCCAAGCCCTTTTGAAAGCTATCCAGGTTAGTGGCCATCACCACCTCCGGTGGCAGCATATTCCAAACACCAATCACGCGTGGCATGAAGAAGTTTTTCCTTTTATTAGTCCTAATTCCCCCCCCCCCCCACACCCAGCAACTACAAACACATGCCATAATGATATGAAAGAACCCAGGCACCATTTTGAAATGAACCCAAGCCTGAATTTCTCTGTACATCCTTCCAAAATACTGCCATTGGTTAGTTATATAGTCTGAAGCAAGCAACGGAACAGCAAAAACATATTCTTTTACACAGGGATCGATTTTTCTACCTCTCAACTTTCCTTCTCAAAGCCTCGGTGTTGAATGACAATTATATGCTTTTACTACGGGCTAGTTCTGTCCATTTCTGCCAACAGAAGAGATGAGGGAATTGGAAGATTGGGGAAAAGCCAGCCTGATTTGCAGCGGAAACTTGCACAGGTCAGAGAGGGAGGGCAGGAGGAGTTTGGGCAAAGAAAGAGCTTTCTGAAGCACAATTTATTGATAAAACATCAAGATGAGCATTAGAAAATGCAAAGTGCCTTCTTCCACTGTGCTGGTAAATTCTCATTAAAAAAATAAACTTTCTTTTCTTTGTGAACTGAGTTCTGGAACAAGGGGAGTGGCTGGTAGAAGAAGACAGGAGTGGATTTTTCATGGAAGAAAGGGCTTGGGAGCTCAGTGGTGAGTGCATTAACTTGCAACCCTGGCCCAAATGGTGCTCTCGGGCAGATCCTAAGAACATGAGGAGGCAGAAAACCACAGAGACATATGATGAAACTTTCCTGTCTTCCTGTATGCTTCGAATTCAGAAGCAAATTGTTCCCGGTGAGAGGAAGGCACATGCACAGAGTTTTTTTTCTTACCATATTAGGGATGTCAGCTACCAGTTGGGACCTCCCCGCCCCCCCAATTACATCTCTAGATTGCAGAGACTAGTTTCCCTGGAGTAAATGGATGCTCTATGCCCATGGTGGAGAACCTATGGCACTCCAGATGTTCATGGACTACAATTCCCATCATCCCCTGCCAGCATGGCCAAAAGAGGGAGATAGATGGTGACAGTGCAGCCGGCGAGAGGAGAGTTGGCCAATTAGCCATGCTGGCAGGGGATGATGGGAATTGTAGTCCATGAACATCTGGAGTGCCATAGGTTCGCCACCACTGCTCTATGCTATGGCATTGTACTTCACTCAAGCTCCTGTCCTCCTTAGGCCCCCTCCTCCAGAAGTTTCCCAACCTGGAACCAAGGTTTTCAAGGCAAGAGACTAACCGAGGTGGTTTGCTAGTGGCGAGTGCCTGCCTCTACATAGTGGCCTGGTTTATAGTGAAATATAATGATCTTGGATGCTGGAAACAGATTTGGCAGGAAGAATCAAGTATTCTCTAAGCTTCTTGGACTCAAGGGCAAGCAGCAGCCACTTGCACACTTGTGGGCTCCTTTGCACTGAGTGTCCATTCCCTTTGGGTTTGATTCTAGATTATGCACACATTCTCCCCTCTTCAGCAGTCATTCCACCTTCAGGTCAGCGAATTCCCATGGTTTCCAAAAGCTCCGAAAGTGTGTCTTTTCCTCTCCCTTCGCAGGGACAGCGAAGGAGATTGGCATGCATTTAGCTTTCTTAAGGTTTTCTTGTTTTTCCCTGCCTTCCTGTGCCCTTCCTGTCCTCAGAAATGGCACTTCCTCTTGTTGAAGCACCATTTCAGAGCAATCAGAAGGCCTTTCTTTAATTTTCATGGTGAAGCTCTATTGCTGGACCAATAGGCCCAGTGAAATTGACAAGAAATTGGTCTAGCAAACTAATACTGGACCAAAGATGGCAGGGGGAAAAAAATAGGTGGCAGGCAACCTCCACAAAGGGAGGTTGCATGGAAGCAACTAGGAAATGGGGGATGGGGAAAGTGACAGATCGGCTTGGCTAATGAGAATTCCTGGGTAAACGAAAACATAAGAAAAACCTACTGCAAAGAAAACAGCCACAGGATAGATAGTGAATATAGCAGTGGTGGCGAACCTATCACACGGGTGCCAGAGGTGGCTCTCCCTTTCTGTGGGCACGTGTGCACAGAGTTCATCATGTGGGGGTAGGATGGAAAATCACCCCCCCACACACACACACATCTAGGCTAGCCTGGGCATGATCCTTTACCTGGGAGTAAGCTCAGTTGCTGGCAATGGGGCTTGCTTCCGAGTAAACCCTCCTAGAGTCGTGATTCACCCATTTGAAGCATTGCACAGTTGATTCACCAAGCTTACTCCCGAGTAACATGCGCCTTGGAGCCAACTGTTTTTTCTAAACTAAAACCTCAGTATTCAGGTTAAATTGGCGTATTGGCGCTTTGCGATAAATAAGTGGGTTTTGGGTTGCAATTTGGGCACTCGGTCTTGAAAAGGTTCACCATCACTGGAATATAGAATGGCCCTGTTATTCTGCATAATAGGGTCCATACCCCAATTGTGGCAGCCATTCTCCAGTTCTTCCAGTCTCATGCCAATTGTGCAAGACTCCAGTATGTTAACACAAGGATGCAAACTTTACTGCGATCATATTTGGCAAACATGCGACGTCAGATGCCTGTGAGCACTCATGACCTGAGCCTTGGATCTGTTCATTCGGCCACCATCTGAGCCAAACCGCTATGTGGGGGGGGGGGGCACAGTCGCCATGGCAGTGGTGTTTCATTCACTGCTGCCTTGCAGGCGCTTTTGCATCTGCACTGTAGGTGAAATCGATTCTCCCTCAGGGTCATGGATGGCTAAGTCAGACAACTAAATGAAGTGGAGCTGCGCTTCCCATCAGGCCATGTGAAAATATGTATGCATGAAATAACCTGAGTAACGCAGACTTAGGGCGATTCCGCACACGAGTAAAAAAGGTTCGACCCAGTTCCCTGAGAAGGGTACTGACCTAGGTCGAAGCCATTGTTGTTCCCCACTGCAACCACCTTGATCCCAGCTCGGAAAGCGGAATCATCCTGTGCCTCTTCGCCGCTCCGTTCCGATTGGCTACTGTTCTACGGCCATGTTCCGTCTATCCCCATACACGTTATAAAAAAAACTGGAGTGGAGGGATGAAGGTGGCGTTTTTTGATTGGCCAGCTGTACACATGCCCGAAGCACTCAGGTGTGATTGGCTGAATGGGGGACTCCTGGCACCAGAGATTCGGCACTTTACTGGAATCGAGCTGGGTTCGAGTGTGGTTCCCTGAAAAAGTAGTAGTTCCCAACTGGAGTCGGAAATTTGACCGTTACACGGGGCGAAGCTGGTACAAAACCACGTCGATCCCAGTGGTTGTGCGGAGCACTTAGGTCTAACGCAGCTCAAACTTAGGTCAATAACCCAAGTGCAGAATCGACCTTAGTTGAACTTTTTAAAAGATACACTGTTTTTAGAGCCAGCGTGGTGTACTGGTTAAGAGCAGGTGGAGTCTCATCTGGAGAACCGAGTTTGATTCCCCACTCCTTCACCTGAGTGGCAGAGGCTTATTTGGTGAACCAGATGTGTTTTCGCACTCCTACATTCCTGCTGGGTGACAGTCACAGTTCTCTCTGAACTCTCTCAGCCCCACCTATCTCACAAAGTGTCTGTTATGGGGAGAGGACGGGAAAGAAACTTGAAAGCCACCTCGAGTCTCCTTACAGGAGAGAAAGGTGGGATATAAATCCAAGCTCTTCTTCTCCTCTTTCTCCTTCTAATTATTTCCTTACTAAATGGTTTGTTCTCTTTCTACTTATATGATTGGTTGATGGGTGTTGTGCAGCAGCAAGAGATCTGTGGAGGAGAAGAAATTTGAATTCTCATTGAGTTGAACAGTGCTGATTGTATAGCACTACATGGTTGGAGTACACAAAAAAGTAACCCGAGGAACTTTCTTGAAAGCAGCTCATGAACAGCCAGATTGATCGGGTTCCCAACTGCCCGCTAATGGCAAGCAATTGCTTGCTGGTTCATTCTGCCACCCACCAACATTCAGCTGGTCGGCGGGTGGAAGCAGGCGGGCAGAAGGGCGGGGGAGTGCTCGGCATCCCTTGTGCAATGATGTCACTTCCACTTTATGTGTAAATGCACCTTCCACTAGGGGAACACTCTCGCACTCATCCCCAAAACACCAGAGAGTTTTGGGTGAGTGCTATAGTGTACTTCTGTGCGATTCCAGCATTTCGACCTTAACCGGAAGTGACATCACTGTGGACAGGATGCTAATCACCACCCCCGAACCCACCTCCCTAAACCTCCTACCAGTCCCAAGGAGGGCCCTGGCAACCCTACAAACCAATCCATAAAAAAACCTGACTCCCTGAAGGGCAAATGTGAGCCAAACCAGAGGGTGTCTGGGCGCTCCTATTCAGCTCTCCAAATGCTGCCTTGAGCAATATGTTGCGTAAGTAATTTTGGAGTGAGGCTCGAACTGTAGATAATGGTTCAGAGTGCAATTCTACTGTAGAGGCCCTACTGGCAAATGTACCTTGGCAAGTCTCGCTCCACTTTGCATCGAGCCGCCGTCCAGATTTAATCTCACCAGCCGGAGCTCCTCAGAATTATTAGATCTCTTTTAATCTTCCCGTGCCATTAATCACGGAGAACTGCATCTCTGCCGAGCAATGGAAAGAGTTACTTCAAGCCACGTCTTCGCTTTGTCTTCCGCGAACCACTTCCTGCTTTATTTGTTTGGTTTGGGGGTGGTTCTGTGTGTGGCAAATCTCCCAGATCTCCATTCTTCTGAGGTAATCATCCCAGTAATTGGCCATAGTGTGCAGCAGTGTACAGTCCAAGATGAATCCCCATTTTGGCTGCTTGCTTGTGAAGCTTGACATCTGCTGTTTTGTAAGCGGTGTTCCCCACCACAGTCGATGGGCTTGGAACCATGGCGCTCTGCGGCTGGACCGGACTGCAGATACGTTTGTCCCACTCGGTTTTAATAATAGCAGCAACAATATTATTAATAATAACAATCAGCATGAATCGTTGCTTTGCCTTAATGTCATATTCCTTCTGTTTCGGCTTTTGGTTTTCTGGTGTGGGCTGTTTGTCTGTGTGTGTAAACAGGAGCATTGTGAAGAATTAAAATGGGATCCAAAATTTCAGAACAGACATCAGTCTCCAGAATATTCATCGTCCAAAGTAGGGCTTAGGCCCGTGGTGGCGAACCTTTGGCACTCCAGATGTTATGGACTACAATTCCCATCAGCCCCTGCCAGCATGGCCAATTGGCCATGCTGGCTGGGGCTGATGGGAATTGTAGTCAATAACATCTGGAGTGCCAAAGGTTCGCCACCACTGGCTTAGGCCATAGGTACTAACACATAAAACACGTCACCCACTAGGCAGCCAATTTAGGTTTGGTATTTCTTATATATTAAGGAACAATGCTCATCACATACAATTGTAATCATATATCTATCTCATATCAACAGAATTTCATCATTCACTGTTGTATCATCACATGAATTATTTTTCTCTTTTTCTATTCAATAATCTAAACGTAAACAGTCTCTTCAAAGGTATGTCCACATTCATTCAAATTCCAGGTTCTTGCAGTTGATCACAAAGTTCATATATAAATATTGTGGTCTTCAATTCATAGAATGAATGTGGCAGGGGATGATGGGAACTGTAGTGCATAACATCTGGAGGGGCGCGAGTTTGTCACCTGTGGCTTAGGCAATTGAGTCTGTGAGATGGCTGAAGGCTGTTGTTTCCTGTTCAGAAACAGAGGTGTTTTCCAGACTGAAGCCCAGGTCTGGTTGTTCCCCTCATCCAATCACAGAAGAAGAAGAGCTTGGATATATACCCCACCTTTCTCTCCTATAAAGAAACTCAAGGTGGCTTACAAGCTCCTTTCCCTTCCTCTCGCCACAATAGGCACCCTGTGAGGTAGGTGGGGCAGAGAGTGAACTGTCACTAGTTCAAGGTCACCCAGCAGGCTTCATGTGTAAGAGTCAGGAAACATATCTGGTTCAGTGGTGGGATTCAGCTGATTCGCACCACTTCGGCAGAACTGGTTGTTAAAATGGTGCTTGTAAACAACCAGTTGCTAAATTATTTGAATCCCACCACCAGAACCAGTTGTTAAATCATTTGAATCCCACCACTGATCTGGTTCACCAGATAAGCCTCTGCCACTCAGGTGGAGGAGTGTGGAGTCAAACCTGGTTCTCCAGATTAGAATCCGCCTGCTCTTAATCACTACCCCATGCTGATGATTGCAATCGTTCCTTGCCACTTGTTTTTAATGTGGAACTTCTCCAAGTTTGTTTTGAACTTTTGCTTACAGACAGTTCAGTTTTTAGCAGTTTGCTTGTTTGTTTTCATTTTTCCACTTGCGCTGGAGAGCTGAATGTTGGTGGGCAGTCATTTAACGCCCCCCCCCCCCATTGGTCTCCACTGACTTCTTCAGTTACTACCCGGAAAGCCTCCAGCGAATCACACCTTGGCAACTTGTCCTTTTGTTCAGTTAGCAGCTTTCCTGCGTGAGGCTGTTTGTTTTGCGAGCTTGGGCTGCCCTTTTCTTTCCCCTTTTTGAGCGACGGACAGCAGCTAAAGAATCAAGCATAGCTACGATCAAGGCCAATTGCAGGGCTAAGAGAATATTGCCGTGGAAGGTTATTTCGAGGTTCTTCAAAGCATCCTCATGTGGGTCCTATTATGTTAATCAATAAAGAACTTGACTTGTTTTCATGCTCACTGTGCACCAGTTTTGTTTACAGTGTGTGTGCTGGAGAGAGAAACATCATACAGGCCACCCATTTGGCCAGCAAAATTTGGGAATTTGGGGCCACGGTTTTGGCCTAGCCAGGACTCATAGGGCTTCTGGCTTCTCTCTGTGACCTCGGCTCTCACCCACCCACATGGGGTTCATTGATCTACTGGCTCCCTGTTTCCACCTTGACTCACCTGGACCTTCCCACTGCCTTGGCTTACCTGCCCGCAAGGTGCTCATCATGCTGCCAGCATTCTTGGCCCACCTGTCTCCCATGTCGCTTCTGTGGCTCACCCCCTCGTAAAGGGCTTGTCGGGCTCTTGGCTTTATTGTAGCTGCCCTGGCTCAGCTTCCTGCGCTGCACACATAGAATTTGGAAATGCCTGCCCAGGGCCGGGACTCAAATGCGCTGTAAGGAACGTTCCATGAGGCAGCAAAGCAGCAGTTGTCTGATTGTTTTGGGCTTCCCGATGGGCTGCGATATTTATTATTTATTTATTTATTTTTGAGTTTTTTCATACCGCCCTACCCCCAAAGGGCTCTGGGCGGTGAACAACATAATTAAACAACATACAGTGAAAACCCATTTAAAATAAACACAGCGGTCAGCATATAACAGTGGTGGTGAACCTTTTCGAGACCGAGGGCCCAAATAGCAACCCAAACCCCACTTATTTATCGCAAAGTGCCAACACGGCAATTTAACCTGAGTACTGAGGTTTTAGTTTAGAAAAAGCGGTTGGCTCAGAGGTGTGTGCGTTACTCGGGAGTAAGCTTGGTGGTAGTCGGTGGCTTTGCTTTGAAGCATCCGTGCAACTCTTCCAACGGGTGAATCACGACCCTAGGAGGGTTTACTCAGAAGCAAGCCCCATTGCCAGGAACCGAGCTTCCTCCCAGGTAAAGGATCGTGCTTCAGTTCTTCGCATGAAAATCAGTGAGGTTTAACAGCGCTTAACAGGGTTACCTACACTGCTTCCCCAAACTAGGTCTTAGGTTTAATGCTAATAATCGACGCCAGCGGCCCAGGCCAGCCTAGATGTGTGTGTATGGGGGGAGGGCGACTCTGTTTGCGCGTGCCCACAGAGAGGGCTCTGAGTGCCACCTCTGGCACCCGTGCCATAGGTTCGCCACCACTGGCATATAAAAACAGCGTCAGCAATAAAATCCTCATTAAAACCCTCCCAAAGTGGGGGAGGGGTCCCATAGATGGTAAAGGGACCCCAAGCACAGGAGACTAAACTAGGGGGGGCACATCAGCGGCCGGACACTCCAAAAGCCCGGTGGAACAACTCCGTCTTACAGGCCCTGCGGAACTCACCAAGATCCCGCAGGGCCCGGACAGCTGGAGGAAGAGTGTTCCACCAGGCAGGGGCCAGGGCCATAAAAGCCCTGGCCTGAGTGGAGGCCAGCCGCGTCATGGAGGGGCCAGGAACCAGCAGCGAATTGGCCTCTGCTCAACGTTCAGTGCATGCACTGTCTTTCTCGCTGACCTACTGGAGCGCTGCCTTGAATCTTTGTTTTTTTAAAAAAAGAGGAATTACTGCCCAATGCAACCCGAGACATAGCGGCAAGGTGGACAGAGAGCGCCATGAAACAGCGCAGGCATTTCAGACTGGTGAAAAACTGAAAAAAAAATCAAGCCGCTCCCAAAAGAAAGGATCAGGGGAAAGCAGGTTTCAGGAAGAGCGGGGGATGGGGGGATGAAGAAAAACCAGGGCAGAGAGGGATTGCTAACAAAGCTGAGCGGAAACAAATTAAAAAAACCAGTAACAAAGGAAAACGAAACTCTCACAATAAGGCCGCCTGGAAGACACCGGAGTCCTGAGGTGCTCAACAGAAATGGCAGGCTTATAAATATTTTAAGTACGTAAATAAAACTGGATGGACAGAAGTCGGTAGGGCCAGCCCCCGCAATGCAGGAACAGCCCCCGAATTGTTCGGGGTTGATATAAATCATAGGTGTCAAACTCGCGGCCCTCCAGATGTTATGGACTACAGTTCCCATCATCCCCTGCCAGCATCATGCTGGCAGGGGATGATGGGAACTGTAGTCCATAACATCTGGAGGGCCACGAGTTTGACACCTGTGATATAAATCCTGCACAGGGGCCTGTTTCTTGCCTGTTGAACAGAGCAAGACTGCTCCACTTGTAGCTGTCAGGAACCCTGAGACCGAGGACACAACTTTTATGAGTGCTCAACCCTCCCTACAGTCCGGTGCAGCAGCCACACTCCACCCCTGCCCTGACAGATTTGCCTGAAGAGGGCAGGGTTTGGGGAGGTGTTTCCATAGCATATAATGCCACGGAGTTCACCTTTCAAAGTGGGCCATTTCCCCCAGGTGAACTGATCTGTCACCTGGAGGCTGGTTGTAATAGCAGGAGATCTCCAGCCACCTTCTGGAGTTGGCAACTCTACTGAAGTAGACCACTGAGGAATCTGAGAAAACATTGGAGAAAATGCTACTCTTTCAGGCTGTTGTGGGTTTTCCAGGCCGTGTGGCCCTCGGCCTGGTAATTTTTGCTCCTAATGTTTTGCCGCTCTGCATGGCTGGCATCTTCAGAGGTGGGAGCAGCAGTGGCGTAGGAGGTTAAGAGCTCGTGTATCTAATCTGGAGGAACCGGGTTTGATTCTCCGCTCTGCTGCCTGAGCTGTGGAGGCTTATCTGGGAAATTCAGATTAGCCTGTACACTCCCACACAAGCCAGCTGGGTGACCTTGGGCTAGTCACAGCTTCTCAGAGCTCTCTCAGCCCCACCTACCTCACAGGGTGTTTGTTGTGAGGGGGGAAGGGCAAGGAGATTGTCAGCCCCTTTGAGTCTCCTACAGGAGAGAAAGGGAGGATATAAATCCAAACTCCTCCTCCTCCTCCTCCTCCTCCTCCTCCTCCTCCTCCTCCTCCTCCTCCTCCTCCTCCTCCTCCTCTTCTTCTTCTTCTTCTTCTTCTTCTTCTTCTTCTTCTTCTTCTGTGGCGGTATGGAGGAGTCTGTGTAGTTCAAGTCACACACATTCAAAATCAGAGCCATAGCAAGAGGGCACTGCGCCCGGGGCACACCTGCGCCCCTGCCACATCCCCGCCCTCACCCCGCCCCCGCACCGGCGCGTACCTGGTGCGTCATGCACCCCCTGTCCCCTTGGCTCTACGCCACTGTTCAAACCACCAGGACATGTACAAATTCAACTCCAAATGAACTCCACCCAGGCACATGCAAATGCACCTTCTCCCCCTCTTACTTAGGGGCTAAACAAAAGAGATAACCAACTACATAGAACACTTGACACTGTGCCATGGAGAGAAACGCATCTTGCTCAGGAGTCATATTATAGCCATATGTGGACGGAATGTATAGAAGTGAAAAATTTTTGGACAACTGTAATGTTATATATCGAAAAACTGGTGAAAATTAATATTGGGATAAATAACGACTTAATGTTCATGGAGGATAGAAGGGTAGTTAAAAATATAGCTATATGTATAAAATAATGATCAAAGCAGCACATGCAACAATAGCTTTAGGCTGGAAAGAAAAGAAAAAATGGCCAATCCAGAAAATGGTTGGAATACATCTGGGAACAAGTGACACTGGACATTTTCGACATAATAACAAAGAATCAACTGTGGCAAGATAAACAGAGCGAAATCTTGAAGATATGGACCATATACGAGGACTGGATGAAAGAAGCTGGAGTCAATGAGGGGACATGGGAGAAAAGATTACAAAGAATGAACTTACTGCTGTTTGTTTGACAAAACTATGAAAAATATAGGGGGGAGGGGAAAAAAGGGGAAATGTATTGTTTGAAAAGGAATGAAGAAAAGCATTCATTTAAAATGTAATATTCAAATGATACAATAAAAAATTATGTATATAAAAAAGATGCCGCTGAAGACACCAGCCACAAATGCGGGCAAAACATTCGAAGCAAAATCCACCAGACCACAGCCACACAGCCTGGGAAACCGACAGCAAGCCAGTTGATTCTGGTCGTAAAAGCCTTTGGTGGTGCTCTATCAGGCTCCGCTGAGGCCGAGGGCTAAAAACCCTCACCCCAAATGACTGCTGCGAGATCCAACAGCTGACCAAGCAGAGACCAATCGATGGCGGTCATATTGGATTGCTCTCGGAAAAAACAACAACATGCCGGTGGCTTCATCTCGATTGCAAATATTAATTAACCATCTGGTGTAAAAATACGGGGCCTCCTTTTTTCCTTTCCTTTTTAAAAGAAATTTGTTTAAGCATATATAACGAACTCGATTTCTATGTAGCAAAACTGCTGGGGGTGGGAGGCACAGGACACTGTTAAAATTTCTGTGCCGATCAATAGATCGCAAAGGGAAATCACAACAGCATCCGAGCAGAAGCCTGGGGCGAGAGGGGAAAGGCAGGCGAGCCAGGCGCTTTGGCCTGGGTTGTGCAGAACAGCTGCAGAAAGCATAGTGGCTCGAGTGGCACGTTCATCTCAAAGATGTTTCTCTGGATCTCCCCTTTCCTGAGAGCAGCAACATCTAACTCTGGGTGGGACCTGGAGATCCCCTGCTGGAGATCCCCCCCCCCCCCTGCTGTTACAATTGATCTGCAGACAATAGAGATCAGCCCAGAGGTGGGATCCAGCAGGTTCTCACAGGTTCCCGAGAGTAGGTTACTAATTAATTGTGTGTGCCGAGAGGGGGTTACTAATGGGCGATTTTGCCACGTGATTTTTGCCTTAGTTACGCCCCTCCTCTCAGCAGTAGCGCGCAGAACTTGAAGCAGTCTAGCAGGAGGTGTGTGGCAGCCTGCGCCTGCGTGCATTTGTTTCCCACCCAAGGACCGGCGCAGTGGCTGCGTCCTTGCCACAGCCCCGCCCAGGAATGCCCCGCCCCCAGAATGCCTGGCCACGCCCCCATCATGCCCCACTCAGCCCCATTGGCGCTACGCCACAGTTTGAATCCCACCACCATGGGAACCTGTTACTAAAACTTTTGGATCCCACCACTGGATCAGCCCCCTTGGATAAGGGACTGCTTTGGAGGGTGGGCTCTATGGCCTTGTACCATGCCAGGGTCACCCCCCCCCCCCCAACCCTGCCTTCCCCAGTCTCCTGCCCGAAAGTCTCCAGGTATTTCACAAACCAAATCTGGCAACAATATGTGTAACCACATAAGATGTCAAGGGTGCTGTTTGATGGCGGGGGGTGTCTGTGTGCCAGGAAGTCGAGAGTGCAGTGGCGTAGCGCCCAGGGGTGGTGGGGCTGGTGCGGTGGTGGGGGCATTCTGGGGCGTGGCAGGGGTGGGTGAGGAGGGGCGGGGTGTGTGGTGGGGCGCAGGGCAATTGGGAAGCAGGACAGAAAACTCAGTGAGTCAGATTGAGTCCAAGGGATGCTTGTTGCCGACAGCTCCCAACATCTGCTTGTGAAGAGTGGATGGAGGGAAGATTTAAGGATATGGAACGTTCTGCTAAGTGGAAGTTCTACAATTTGCTTTCAACTTTCTTCTCTTTTCTTCTTCACATATCTTTTCCTTCTTAATTCTTTACTATAGGTCTCATCTTTTTTTCTTTTGTAATTCTCTACTATAGTTCTTTATAATTCGTAACTTTGTATTTTATAGCTTACAGAAACCTGTACGATAACTATAGTAACATGTATAAATTCGAAACAACGGCATTTCATACAAAATAGATGTTATATAAGTGTATGTTGAACCTATCTGAAATCAATAAAAAATTTTTTAAAAAAGAATATGGAACGTTCTAAAAGAGTGTGTTCATGTGATATGACTACGGTTGAAACACTTGACCATTCTCTGTTTGTATGCCCTAAATACAATAAGATACGCATGAAATACATGAATTCCATTTTCTTGCAATGTTCTCAGTGGCACGAGTGTTATAGGATACCCAATCTCCTGAACAGCTCTGATGCGCTCTTTTGCAAAACTGTTGCAAATCTTATACTGGAAATTAGTAATTTTAACTGCATTTCTTAACCTTGTTTTGTTTTAAAATTTTGTCCTGTTTTGTACGCCAATAAAGGCTTGTGTTGTGAGTGGATGTTTTTGGTGACACTTTAACATAGAGCATACCAAAGCAGCCATTTTCTCCAGGGGAACCAATCTTGGGCCCCTTCCACACATGCAGAATAATGTGTTTTCAAACCACTTTCACAACTGTTTGCAAGTGGATTTTGGTATTCCGCACAGCTTCAAAGAGCATTGAAAGCAGTTTGAAAGTGCAATTATTCGGCATGTGCGGAAGGAGCCTTGGTCTTTTGGAGATCAACTGTAAGAGCAGATCTCCGGATTCTACCTGGAAACGAGCAACTCTAGGCAGATGAGTTTTTCATTTCGGAAACATTAGCCTATTGTACTGGGTGGTTGAAAAAGTAGACTGAAATGTGTTACACCAGTGATGGCGAACCTTTGGCACTCCAGATGTTATGGACCACAATTCCCATCAGCCCCTTCCAGCATAGCCAATTGGCCATGCTGGAAGGGCTGATGGGAATTGTAGTCCATAACATCTGGAGCGCCAAAGGTTCGTCACGATGGTGTTACACAGTGGCTAAGAATGAATTTATATCCCACCCTGCCTGACTAAGGGCGGCATACAAACATCTTTGAAAGCAAATGTTTTTAAACAGTCGAATGGATTACTGCTCAGCCCAAATTTGTTTGTTTGTTTGTTTGTTTCAGGCCTTGTACGAAGTATCTGAATCCAAAGGTTAAATCATTGTGGGACGAAACGGCAGGCGATCTAAACTCCTGGAGAGAAGTGACGCTGATGCCAAAAGGCAGCCAAATTGACCACCTGGAATGCTTGCTCAGCTGAGTTTATTCAGTCTGTAAGGCAGTCAGAACCTTGCCCGGGAGCTGTGCTTTTCAGGGTCCATCACACGCATGATGACCTTCCTTCTGCCTCGGGCACCAGAGAATCGCCTGCCTAGCAGAGCAAATCACAGCGAAAAGGGACAGCCGCTTTTCATGACCCCACAAGACCTGCTTGAGAAAGAACCTCACAAGGGAGGGTGGCGGAAGGGAGCAAAGAAACCCGTTCCCGCTTTCCCCCTCTGGTGACCCCCAGAGCCCTTTGGGGACGGGGCGGGATAGAAATTTAAAGTATAAATAAAATAAATAAATAAATAAATAAACATGCGCCCATGGGCACCGGGATCCCTCCAGTGTGTTTTCTGCTTCACGCCATCTCCTTCCCTAAAGCATCTCTCTCCCAAAGCCCAGAGCCAATCCTGATTTTCTTCCCCCTCATTTGAGCCAGAGTATGTCAGCGTATCTGCAGGCAGGGTGCAACTTTTCAGCAACAGCTGCTTCCACAGTAGGGAGAAGCTTGGCTTGGAACCTCCCAAAATGTTGTGATTAGCCTAAGCCCTTTGTGCGGTGATATCTGCACAATATTCTCAGCATTCCAATAGTGCCCGCGGGCTCAGCGGGGGTTGGGGGATCTCTGGCATAGCCCATGGAAAAGTGTAGCCGATAAAAATATTATCCTGGACGCATTTATTGCATGAGAGTTAGAGCTGCAGCAAGCTACTATGTAGCTGGAGTGCTGTGTGGTTTCCGGGCTGTATGGCCGTGTTCTAGCAGCATTCTCTCCTGACGTTTCGCCTGCATCTGTGGCTGGCATCTTCAGAGGATCTGATGGTAGGAATGGAAAGCAAGTGGAGTATATATACTGTGAGGTCAAAAGGTGAGGCCATCTGAATAGAGTAGCCTGGCATGTGAGTCACAGAGAAGTCTGTAGCATGTGAGTAACAATGAAGATAGCAAGGTCAATAGGTGGATGGATCTGAATAGAAGTATCCTGGTCTTTGCTCCCTTTGATTGCTATAGTCTATAGTTTTCCTGTGTTTGTGTGGAGCTGATCAGTCACTGTCTTGATTGTAGAGTTTCCATTCCTACCATCAGATCCTCTGAAGATGCCAGCCACAGATGCAGGCGAAACGTCAGGAGAGAATGCTGCTAGAACACGGCCATACAGCCCGGAAACCACACAGCACTCCAGTGATTCCGGCCGTGAAAGCCTTCGACAATACTATGTAGCTGTTCATGTTTCTTGCTTTTCTTAGGTCGATTCCCCACTGTCAATTAATCATGTGATATTCATGCGAAATAACCAGGTTTTGG